>NW_008608166.1:0-36258 GCF_000691845.1 Merops nubicus
TGGAAGGTTGTTATAAGTTCCCCCCAGTCTCAGCTGAGGTGATTGAGAGGCCTTCCTGCAGCTGGGCTCCTCTTCCACATGCTCGTAGCCTGTTGGTGTGGAAGAGCAACGCTTGCCAGCCACCCGCGGGTCTCTGGTGAACACATCTCACTCCTCCCTGGTGTCGCGGGTCAGGGGAAGGTGTGGTGGCCTGTGCCTCTTCTGAAGCAGCTGCTGTGGCCCATGCTTTGGCTCTGTAGGGAAGGTCATGCCAGTGCAGATCCATGGTCGTGCTGTTTGTCTGTGACCTCGGCCCACCCTGATGTACACAAGAAGAGGGAGCATGCCCTGGCAACAGAGCTGTAAAACATCAGGGTGTGTTTCCTTGTGCAAACTGCAGGAGCCTTGTCTCCTCACTGACTGATGATGGCTGCTCGTCAGGTTACGGACACAGGTTTCTGTCTGCTTTGAGGTAGGGTGCTCTGGGACGGACACCACAATACCCAGGCTTGTTTCTTTCTCTTTGGTGCCCTGTCATCTTAAGACACGGAGTACTGACACTGGTTCCTCACAGGTGTCGTACAAGGAGAGGTGACATAGTTGGGGAGTCCTAAAGGACCTACTTTCAGTCTTAAATGCTGCTTTTTAGTTACATATATTGCAAAAAGTCGTATTTGCTAAAAGCATATCAAAACTTCAAAGGTTCCATGATATGTCTTTTTCTCTTAAAAAGAAGCGCAGTGCTTCATGAATATTTAGTTCTTTCACAGACTCCTTTAAAGCCAGACTTCCTATAACGTTACGTTAACTGTAACATTCGAGATCATATGATCTCAAATAAAGTTTAAAATTGTTTCACTGGCATGTGACATGTCATTTGGTCCCAAATTTAGGGACAATGCTGGCCTGTCATGTGTCTCTTAGCATAGGATAAGCCCAGTGTACGAGCTCAGTGGCCTTGATCATTTGCTTCAGATGGTGAGCTTGTTTGTTCTGGCATATTGACAAGCTCAGAGAGCTACACAAACAGAGGTTCAGAAAAAGTGCAACTCTGTCCCGAGATCAACTGTAGAGAGTACTGTCCTTCTCTTCAACCCATCCAGGTCCAAAGTCCGACTCATCCTGTGACAGTATTTTGTTTGTCACAAGGTAAAGCAAAAACAATCATGTGAGGGTTACACACAAATGGGCTGCTAGACAACAGAGGCTGTTCAGGTCACTCAGACAGACATTAATGTTTATTTGGGTATGGTAAAGGATTTTAAGCCAGTGGGAAGTTCATGTTGTTCCACAGAAAGGTATTGTCCAGAGCCCCATTAGGGCTCTTGCAAGATCCATTTCTGCTGAAGAGTATGTCTGAGTACAGCCCAGGTTGCTGTTTTAGCTAGCAGTCCGTTCAGGGCAGCCTTCCACACACTGAAGAGCAGAGTCCTGCCTCTGCACCCTAAAGAGGTCCTTCACTTCTGTGCTTCCTACTTCCAGAGGCTGTGTTTAAGTTTGGGTTTGGATTTGCAGAGCCAGGTGGCTTCAGCAAAGCCATGGCCTCAGCAATGCTGAAGGCAAGGCTGCAGCATGAGCTGACCACCTCTAAACACCTGATTGTCTCTAACCAACATCTTGAGGTCTGCTCTTGTCTTCTACTGCCAACAGGTAACCTGTACCCCTCACACAGGTGCACTGGAACAGACTTGGCCCTCCCTTGTTCCTAGCCCCCCCCGCAAGGGGAACTAAAAGTGATGTATATAATTGAACTCTTAAGATCAGACTTAGCCAGGTCATGCTTATCTTTCAAAGTGAAACATTTCCAAGTGAGAGATACATGGCAAGCTAGCTTCTTCTCTCCTCTATCACCAGTACTCACACTGGCCCAAATTTGAGTCACATGCTGGTGAACAGACTTCAGAAAGTTCACTGGCATGTGGTGGCTGCAGCTTTTTCGTTTGTACTCATCGTTTACTGACATCCTCAAAGTATGAAGAGCTGAAGGAGTGCATGTATTCATTGTGGAGGTCAGGCTATTCAGGAGCTAAGCTTTCCATTAAAAAATCTTGTAAAACAAGCAATTTACTGATCTTTGAAGGTGGTTAACCATAACAGTGGTTAACACAAATTAAAAAAAAAAGAAACCTAAAGAGGGAAGAGAGAAGCACACTTTCTGCAGAAAGCCAATTTTATACAAAATGTGGTTCTGCAGAAACCTTGTGTACCCTGTGTCCAGCCCATGAGCATGGCAAACAGAAATGCATGAGGGAAGTTCTACAAATAGTACCACTGGGGGAAAGGATAAGAGAATAAACTGTGTAATTCTGCAGAGGTATGCCTGGGTTTAGATAGAATTGTTAACTAAGCTGGTTGCTGAAGCTTGACTGCAAGCTGTAACAACAGAAGGTAGCAACAAAGATCTAAATATGAGACTGAAAGAAAAAGTGATAAGGAAAATATGTGCAACAAGTCCAAACACGGTTTTGAAGTAGCTCTCTTTTGTAAAAAGAGACCAGGAGAGACTGTTATACCGTCATCCAACCCAGAGAAAACCTGAGCAGGGTTCATATCACTAATTTTCATTCAGTGCAGATCATCACTGGTTTTCAGGGCCTAAACTGGCATCTCTGATCTTTGACTACACAGCTAAAGGTGTCATCCCCAGTGAGTGGTCACTGGTCTGCAGCCCAAGTAGTGCAGGGAGGCCCACGCCTTCACCTCTCTCCTCTGGCTGTCTTCATCTGCACAACGTAGCGTTTGGTCTGAGTCTCCTCTGGCCCCACCAGGTAACTGAAAGCCACAGGTAATCATGAATAATAACATGTTTTCTTTTTATTTTTTTTTTTTGTTTTAGTGCAGAATATCTGAAACAATGTGACTGAGTTCATCTGGTGTGGACAAAACTGCTTAAAAGTTATAGGTCAGGACATGCCACTGACCCGGTATTGCTGAAAATGGGGTGTTGTTCTGAACCCCCCTGTCACAGCACAAGCACTACCACTGACTGTAGTCTCTATGCCACGTGGTACTTCAGTACTGTGCTGAAAATCTGTGCTGAAAATCTGTGCTTGTTTGAGTCCTCAGGCATGTGTAAGGCATCAGGATACATTTATTTGCTCTGAATTAGATAATCTTAGCATGCACACCACGTAACAGCTGCCATTTCTAGGTGGTGTGCTTTATTCAGTGTTTTTGCTTTTCAGTTATTTCCCTCTCATACTTGGGTAGTTAAAAGTCTTCAGTGCTCATCTCTGATTATTTCGTATTTCAGATTTGGATATTTCCATTGAAAGCCCTTCACCCTGCTGGCTTTTCTGTTTAGATGTCTCAGTGGAGGAGAATTTTGCAGCTCCTTTCATGCTGGGTTGAGATGCAGCTTATGTGGACAGCCCGTTGCAGTTTTGTCCAGTCCAAACCAAAGCTACAAGGAGCTATTAGACTTGCTGTTGGTGGCTTTCAGCTTTCTGGAGGGTTTGAAATTTTTTTTTTTTTTATGAAACTACTTGATTCTGTTTGGGGGTGGGTTTTTTTGTTTTTGTTTTCTTTCTGTTCTGCTTTCAGTTACATTTATGTTCTTCACTGTAGATAGGTGATGCAAGTTGTGTAAGTCTTGGCTGCATTGCTTGACACAGAATTCCTACTGAGCTGTTTTACAATTCCAGTTTAGCACCTTAGTCTTACTTTGCAAAAGCGCTTTGAAAAATAACTAATGGTAATGGTGTCCTGCCTGCCACCCTCTGTCCTCTCCCTGTGAAGCTGTTGTTGGGTGAGGATGATCAACAGTGGGATGGGGATACTCCTGGCTACCACAACTCAGGAAAGTGCTTCTCCCTTTTCTCTCCATTCCACTTCACCCATTTGCAGAAGTGGACAAAGGCATTCTTCTGCATAGAAGAATATTTTAATTTGAAACAGTGGTTTTATTTCCTTTTAAATTTTTTTATTTAGTGTAAACTCTTCCTTGAAATGAGGAACTGAAAGTAAGCAGCTGAGGCAGCACTGGAGTGGCTGTGTTGGAGTCACATGTTCTGTTGCAAGAGGCTGTTAAATTTTATCTGCTCTTAAAATTTTGCTAAAGCAAAGTGTTTTTCCAGTTTGCTAAAGAGGAGTGCTTTTCACTCCTAGTAAGCTGGTGGGACTGGCCAGTTACATTCTCTTTTCAGAGAGAAGGACTTATCATCTACCATCACCCTCAAGAGAAGCAGCAGCATTTTGGGGATCCTCACCAAGACCACAAAGCAGAATGCTGCTGTGTATTGAGGTTACAAGTACTTAAGCTGAGTCCCATCAGGAAGACTTCCTGGTGGTGACAGATGACGAGTTGTTCTTGTCTCCCAAAGTAGTTGGGATATTTGCTGCTGTTTTATTTTTTGATTTAGATTCTCGGGGGAAAAAAAACAACTGGTCTCACATGAGGTGCCTGTGAAAGGTTTCAGTGAAAGCAGGACTCAAACCTGCCTTGCTTTGTTTTAGCCACTAATGGCATTTTTCCTCATCAACTAACCACCAAAACTATTCTTTCATTCAAAGCAGCAGGGGACACAATTTATCAGTCCTTGTTCCTAGCCATCAGAAAATGCCAAAGTACAACATTTCCTTCATTTTCCAAACATCCTTCCAGATCTGGTCAGAAAGTTCTGCAAATTAGTGTTCACTCTGTTTTGTTACTTCTTTAACTGAAGTATCTCCTTCCCCAGCATGATTCTGCTGTGGATTTGTGCACATAAACATCACTGGGTATTTATCCCAGCTACACACTTCTTGTTTTAAAATAGTTGTGAGGACAGTAGTTTTCCTCCTAAGTATCATTGAGCAGCAACAGAAGTTCCCTGAGTTCTTCAAATAATTGCAATGCCCAAGGCAGATTTGTCATGTACTGTTTTCAGACAGGTTACTTGCTAGATTTCTTATACAGGCAGATGGGATGAGGTTGTTGAAAATTGCATGGCACTTGGATACACCTTTAGGCATCATAGTACGTGAATTTTTTCTAGAATAGTACTGGATGCAGTATTTACTGCTCCCAGAGGGAAAGTAAATAATAAAGCAGATCCATTCCTTTGGAAATTGGGCCACTTATAAAGGGGAGGTATTCATTTGATCTAATTTAATAGTAAGTGTGAAGCCTTAGTTTAAGCAACTTAAACAAGTCCTTCAGGGACCTATTAAACCCGACAACCTAACCATGACAGATCAGCTTCCTGGTTCAAAAAGTTCTGAATTGCTGACTCTTGGAAGCAGAGAAGGTATCATGAGAACAGTCAGCACATTTGCTTGTTCTTTATCCAGTTTCCTGAGTATTTGTTATCTGCCACTGTCAGAGAAGGGAGTCTGAACCAGATGGGCTTTTGTCTACTCAGTATGACTATACTTATTTTAGTAGGACTATAGTGCTAAGAGAAGAATAGAGGTAGCATTTTGAGAAGATTTCACAAAAACTGGGAGCATAACACAGAATGTACATGGCAAAGGCTGTGTGAATTGATGGAAAGGAGACACTCAAATTAAGGTTGCATGAAGATCCACACTTTGGGCTATAACATGGACAGCTACTGAGAAGTGGTCTTGCCCTAAATTGTTTAGCCTGTACAAATGCATGACATTGCATAAAATCCTGGAGAAGCTTCTAGGCCTCTGCGTGGGCCTGGGGGTGTTGGTTTTTTTTTCAGTAAGAATGTACAAGTATTTTCCAGAGAGCTTTGCAAGTGACTTTCTGAACCTGATCAGAATTTGCTGAGCATTAAGCTTGGCTCACTGTGAGCAGCAAGTTTTGCCTTCTGTCTTTTTATAAAATGAGGTTTGTGATAGGGAGACTGAAAAGCAGTTATTGAGTGTTGTTGCAGAACAGAGTTGATGGTGACAGTGTGCCTTACAGAGACTGAACCTCCTGGTCATAACTATGCTGCCTGCTCTCCCTGGCTGTGCTTGTATGGCCTGCCCATGGCTGCTAAAACTGCTTAATGTGAAAAAGAATTGCTCGTAAAGCACCTAGGGACTTGACTGCAAAATTAGTTTGGCAAAAGTAAAAAAATACTGTTTGACTGTTGAAGGTCGTTTTTATTTTTTTTCCTTCCCAGTTGGCTGTTTTCTGCTGCTGATTCTCATTCTTGTTGACTATGTCATGGTGGTTTTCCTCCTTGCCATTGCAAGCTCTCTGCTATCCTGTGCCCTCCTTTGGTGCATCATGTGCCCAGCTTCCTGCATCCCTTCTACCCTGACCACTTCTCTTTGGCTGAAGCCTTGTGCTGGTCTCAGCATCTCCTGTCCCCCTGGCATGCCTGCATCCTGAAGATGCCTACTGTTTATTCTGTGTCTTATTTCCCAGCACTGACACCTCAGAGAAGCAGCTGAGCTCCCTTCCAGAATTGTTTCCAGCTGTTTGCTGGAATTGCTGTGTGTGTCATGTGAATGGAGCCTGGAAGTATGGGAAGGAGCTGGAAGCCAAAAATGCAAGCTGTCACTAGCAGATCTAGCTGCTCTCCATGAAACCAGCCAGTGTCCTTAGCTTCACTTTTGTTTTTCACTGTTCTCACTTTCTGCCCATCCTACTCCATTCACACAGATTTAAACATTGGCAATCCAGTCTCTGTGTTGAAGTGGTTATGCCTTCTTATACCTTTTCTTTTTAAACTTGATAAACTTTGTTTATTCTATGTTGAGAAAAACTTCTTTGCAAGAAAGACATTAAGAGCCTGAACTTGTTCCCCAGGACAGCACAGGAAAAGTTCCTCTTTCAAAACTGAATGTTTCTGTTATTTTTTAAACAGAAAGATGTTATTGAAGACATTAGTAAATGTCTTCAGTCATTCAAAGAGAATCATCAAGTCAATTTACAATATCACATACTGTATTCAGATGTAAGTGATGTTCACCTCAAAAAAAGCCAGCTATGTGAGACAGCGAGTACTTGAATATCCTTTTTTTCCCCCTCTTCTTTTTTTTTGTCCTCTTTGAGGACTGGACTATCACATCACTAGATCAAAAAACCTGAAAATGCTTTAAGAGATTAATGGAGACACACTCATTCAGGAATACCACACCTTGAAGTTGTTTGTATTTCTGCTGTGCATTTCCTGACTGAGGCGTTAGTTTAGTCTTGATTGTACAAGGTTGTATAAGAACTGCCAGAGAGACCCTCTTTTTGTTCCTCACTCTGTGTTTCTTGAGGACCTGGCACTCCTCTTGCAGAGGTCTACCTGTGTAGGAGATACCAAGCTTGCTCACCTCCACAACCCATATGTAAGCTGGGGTTAGAGTGAAGGTGCTAGGGTGTTGTGTTTCAAGGCTGGCCTGGCTTTTTGGCATGTTCAGGAAGGTATCAACAATTAATGTAATTATTTAGAAGATCTTTACTGATTTACTGTGTAAATCAAGGAGAGATTAATTGATGATATCTCATCTCTACACTCAGCTATTTCTTTTTAATCTCTGACAAGGAATAATGCTTCTGACTGGTGCTTTTGTCCTCAGGCCTTGGGTTAATAAAACAGGAAATCCAATTGTAGCATGCCTCATCCTGGATGCAAACCACTAATGCTACTTTACACTGATAAGATTTATTACAGATCAGATAGCATGTGACCAAACCACTCCGATGCTTTGCCTGCATGACAGCCCCAGGCTATCTTCTATCACCACGGAAAGCCAGCATGAAAATGTGAATCTAAGAAAACCTCATTTTGGCCTAACTTGACTTAAGTGTGACGATAATGCCTACAGCTAGTCCAGATCAAGTTTGTCTTGCAACATCATCTGGCCATCCATAACTCAAGGACTTGCATCGACAGAGCCATGAACCTGAACTCAAGGCCAACGTGCTGCCTCCCCTCTCCAGGACTCCTGGAGCTGGGATCCAGCCCACAGCAATGAGCTGCTGCCATCACAATTCCCTCTCCACAGCTCGTGAGGAACCAGAAATGCTATTGGCTTCACACAGAGAGGCACCTCTACGGCTTTTCCGTGTGAATTAGACCCACAGCTTTTTGGGCTGGCCAGTTTTCCCTACTCTTTGGATGTTTGCTACTGCCATAACTTGTCCTTTACAATTGTTTTTCTGGCCACACGGTAAACTGAAGTAAGATTTCAGCTCAGTTAAATGCTGCTTTTGTTCATGGTGTGACAGCAAGCAACAGGCTTCTGGTTAAAGTTCCTGAAATTGTTCATTAAGCTGTACCTTTGGTGGCTGTTACACCAGGCTTCTCCCTGGAAATTGTTCCTTATTGCTGTGAGCAAATTCAGCTCATGTTTGCAGGAGTCCTGACATAATTGCTCTGGCAATGTCGTTTGCACTTGTAATTTCTCTGGGTCTTGAGCAAAGCACAGGTAATATGCTATATGCTGTTTCTTGACTCCTTGTCAAAGCCTGGATGAAGAGAGGTGAAAGAGGTGCTGAATTGTTTTCTGGAGGTTCTCATTTATCTTCTTCCCATACTTTTACCTGGGCATGTAGACTAGATACCTCACTTCAGGATGGTTCAGGTGAGGGGATTGACTTCATCTTCACAGCTGGTCTGCAAGTGGGGTCTACAAGAAAGGCTCTAGAGAGAAAACAATACACACTTGTTTATAATGGCTACAGTCAAGGTCCAAACTGAAATCTTTGAAATATTTTTATTTACTGTGAGAAGCAGAATATTCTGTTGCCAAATCATGACCTTCCAAAGCTTGTGGGGACACCAAGACTGGCCAGAAGAGGCAGCTGACAAATATTAGCTATTTCATAGCAGGCAGATAAATGCACTGTAAGGAAAATGGAAGGTTCAGACCTGGTAGGTATAAATTACATTTGTTATTGCATGCCCATTAGGCTGACACTCTTAATTTCAGCTATAACAAGCATATCAGTATTCTGCATTTTCTGAAGAAAATTTGGTACCAGTATTTTAGCTAATTTGCACTACATTTGATTCTTCATTCTTAGTAAAATTGGTATTATTTACCTGCCTTTGAAAAGCTGCTAAAATGAATGTAGCCCCAAGCCTACTTTAATTGAGATGATCAAAATACATTTTTTTTCAGTAAGTAAGCATCCTGAAATTACTGATTAAAAACTGATTTAATTTTCCATCCTAGTGCAATTTTTCAGCCTAAGTCAGATACAATTTCACAGTTCATTCATGCTGAGCTCAACATAAAATATTTTATACTTTTTTTTTTCTAAATCACCTCAGACTCTTACAACTTCATTATACTAATTACCTTTTTAATGAGCATAGCTGAAAGAAATGGGTGTACTTAGAGGGTCCAGGGAGCACTGTATGACAGAGAGAATAATACTATTATCAGCATTTCAAGAGTGGATTTTGTTTCTAAGCTGGTAGAAAATTCAGTCAAATTTCAGAATCATGTATTGTGAAGTCCCATTGTAAATGGTGGAAATTTATAATGAAAAATGAAGAGTCACAGTCTACCATACAGGAAAGCAAAGTTCCAAAAAGTCTTTTTTGATTACGTCCATGTCAGTAGCCAGATTTCTTGAAAGAAGTGAGTTTTAAGAGGATGTAGGCAGGGTCAGAGCATTGTCCAGCAAAGTGAAGGGGAAGTCTAGGAGACAGAGGTTCCTCTGCTCCTGTTTCTTTCAAGCTCTATGCTACTTAACTACTTAGCTATATAACTGGTTGGTTATTCCAGGGGACACAAAGCAAAGGCCACATGCATTTTGTTGATTTTTGTTTGGCTGAAATGCTCTTAACTACAGTGAAAAGCTGCTCTTCCCTGGGAAAAAAACAGAAGGAAGGCACAGCCCCGGTGTCACCACTTGCCATTCTCAGGGGCTAGATTAGTGGAAGCCCACACAGGCAGGCAAACCCCCACAGTCCCAGGGAGACCTGTCCTCCTGGCATCTCCACTCAGCGACATAGTAGGCACTGATCCTATTTGCTTGTGCAGCTGAGTTCTGCCTGGCAGGGATCTAGCAAAGGAAATCCGATTTTAGTAAGAAGCAGCTCACCAGTAAAGCACAGCCCAGAGCCAGGGAATAAATTGGGGCAAAAGAGGAGAGGGGGTGGTAGTGCAGCAGCTCACATGCTGCTCCCCTGTGGTTCTGTACAGTGAAGCAAGGTGAATTCAGACAGAATACACTGCATGAAAATAGATGAATGGAGGAATGAATAACAGCCTGGAGTAGATCCACATGGAGAAGCAATGGAGTGTCTTGAAAATGGAACTTGTGAAGTCTCGCTAATACATTTTATCTCATAAGGATGAACAGTCTTCCTCTAGTCCCTGAGAAGGTAGCAGTTGGGTGGAGAGGCAGCATCAGCTGCCAGATCATGTTTGAAAGGAAAGCAGGGAGGAAATTTTCTTCTCTTCTCTTCTCTTCTCTTCTCTTCTCTTCTCTTCTCTTCTCTTCTCTTCTCTTCTCTTCTCTTCTCTTCTCTTCTCTTCTCTTCTCTTCTCTTCTCTTCTCTCTTCTCTTCGCCTCGCCTCTCCTTGCCTTTCCAGAATCTTGCCCCTTTATTAAACCTTATAGCAGTGCTATAAAGTAATTCTTAAATTTCAGTTGTTCCCCCATTCTATGGGACAGTGAAAATTCACTCTTCTGAAAAACACCAACTGTAAACTACCTCATTTGCTGAGGTATTATGAGAAGATTTGTTGCAGGAAAAAAAAAAAATGCTGTAAGACATATTTTTCCACTTTCTATTTGTAATTAAGAGTCTAAAGCACATATATGCCACCTACTAGCAGTTTAGAGGGGGCAAGAGGGAGAGAAAGAGTCACTTGCTCTGGAGGTCAAATTTTTCTCTCCCCACTTAAGGCAGATATAAGAACAGTCAAGCGAAGTAAGCCATGTAGAAATCGGAGCATTTCACACCGTGGCCCCACTCACCCTGTTAACACAGGCATAGGGTGTCAGGTACTGAGCTGGGGTTACCACTGCTGCCCCTGCAGCAGCTGCACCCCAGCCACTCCTTACCTTCTCCAGCCAGCAACAGAAAAACACCAGTCCTCTCCTGATAAGTGAAAAATCACCAGGCCGTTGAATACTTTTTCATCAGCATATGGGAAAAATTTGTTAAAATGCAATGAAAATTCTCTTCAAAGTTGAATTGGCAATGGAAGAACTTAAGTAAGGTGGAATTTGTAGTTCTATTGGTGAAAAAAAGAGACTTTGTGGTATTTCATGTCTGTTAGCAATACCTGTGCAACAACCCTGTTATCACTGCACAGAACAGGAGGGATGCAATGGATGCAGATTAGGACATAAGTATAGCTATTACAGTCCATTAATGTGTTCTGTACTGATAAAGGAATTTGGGAAGACAAAACAAGCTGCTGTTTGCTTGTTGATGGTGTATTATTCATTCCCCTTCAATAATGGACTGTAGAAATATCTCAGCAGGATGATGAGGCTGCAGGTAGAAAACACTTGCACTTACTTCAGGAAGGTGAAAAGTAATGGGTGCTTTAACATCCCCCGGGAGCACATCTGATGGATGCAGCTGCAGGGTTGTCCTATTAATGGCTTCAGTTCCCTCACTGCTGCCTCATGTGAGATTCTATCAGTTAGACAGTCCTGTGTATGCTAAGAAGTCATGAGAAAATAAGCTGTCATCCTGAGAGTGTTGTGACACTGCTGGCATTATCAGAGCAAGCCTGTCTCAGCTGCTGAGTCCCACCAGCTAGACATAAAACTGAAATCAAGGCAATAATTACTCCCCAAAGCCTTTTTTTTTTTTTTTTCCTGAGCACTGAGATTTCCTTCAGCTAGCAAAAACTGAGAGAAAATCTTTATTTTCTGATTATACTTTGAATTTCTCATCTTCTGAAATACTGACTATAACTGTAGACTTTTTTCCCTGCTGATGAAAATGAGTACAATGTTGAATGTGACCAAATTTGCTCCAATTTGGATAAAAGCAATAACAATGCATAGCTTTCAGCAGTGACTGTGTTGTACATTTCTGCACAATAAATCCCCCTCCCTCCCACCCTGCATTTCATGCTGATGAATTTTCCTGAGTGCCATGCAACACCACCTAAGCTGTGACGTGGCTCTTAGGGACCCCTGGTTATAATTTCAGGCATGTCCTGTGTGGGACTGGGACGATGGTGGCTGGCAATAGATGAGTTTGCAGCTGTCATAGTACCCTAGCTTCCCTATCCCCTTGAGGCTATTGTTATTGTCTGGACTCATCTGCAGGCAGCTCGATACTGCTTGCAAGTAGACAGCTCTGAGAATTTTTTGCCTCTTCATGCTTTGAAGCTTTGGTTGAGAAAGCTCTACTTTTATCCATATTTTTTTTTTCCCTTAAAGCTATTGTCAGCTACCATTCACAGTTCTTTGGCTTGAAGGGAAGGTGCAAAGGAGTGCTCCAGCCTTATCTTCCTGCAGCTCAACTGCAGTCCTAACAAGCTGGAAGCAATATATTCCCATTAGCAACTCATTGTATCCTCTTCCTGCTGCCTTTCCTGGTGCTTTGCCACCAGGGCAGTGGTACTGTGCAGGATTCCTCACTGTATTCTGCCTGTCTTTCTGCTCTGACCTTCAGCACTTCTCCTGTGGTAAATGCTACAAAGCGTTGCCCGGCTGCTGAGCACCTTAAACGAGGTGAGGTAGATTGTGCCAAAATATCCTGTGTGCAGGAAGAAGAGTTTCTTGATGTTTCGATCCACACATCTTTTGTGTCCTCTGCATCTTCTGGATCCAGCTGCAGCCTCTGCACTGGGGATGGATGATAGAAAGGTAAGGAAACTCCAGACTAGGCCAGAAAACAGGGCACAAAGCCAGCATCGTGGGTGCAGTGATCATCATGGTACCATCGGCACCTAGTCATTGGGTGCTAGTTGGCTGTCCCTGCCTTACATCTCTGTGATTTACAGGAAACACTGGCCTGTGTATTTTTCTCTGTAGGTGCATCAGGGTATGTATATAGCAGCTGTCTGGGTTCAGCAATATGTACTTCTTATTAATGCCTCTATTTGCTTCCCAAAAAATCCCTGTCTGCTTTCAGAAGGACAAATTTAGTTACCGATCAGAACTGTCACCACCAGATCATCTGAGATCTGCTGTTGTCTTTGCCAAACTTTTGCTGTTTAGTAGTGGGGCAAACAGGTAGGTTAATACTTAATATTTGGATTTTAATATTAAATTATGTTTGAATCTACTATTTTCGATTGTGGATGTCTGAAGCCAGATTCATCTGAAAATGACAGCTATGTATAGATCTCTCTGATCTGACAGTTGCTGTCCATCCATGCTAGGGACCTGGAATGTCTTGTCTTATAACTTTTGGTGTAAACATCAGAAGTTCCTTTAGATCACATCCTTTCTCTTTTAGGATTTCCCCATGAATAATATGAACATGGTGATATTCTTCTGGTACAAGGAACATAATGGAAGTTCAGTGGGGCCAAATGCTTTTCTAGGTTAAGAACATAAAACTGCCAGCAAAAAACAATGAAGAATCATGCAAGAGGAGAATACCTTTAATTCTTGTGACTTCATTGGAGATTTTAGGCTGTCAAGTCATAAAAAGCAAAGTATAGTCTCATTTCCTCTATAGTTGACAGAGAATGAATCTCCCTGCTTTAGGCTATTTGTTTTGTGAGTAATTGTTTTATTTCTGCCTACCAAGTCACTTACTGTGGGTTTTTCCTTCTTGTAAGGTGTGGATTGCAGCTACAGTCTAAAAGTTTCCTTTTAAAGGAAACTATAATGTCCCAATCTGCTTTTTTGGCTTTATATCATTTATAGACAAAATGAACAGGATCAAACTACAGCTTGAAGAATCATGGCATTTTTAGCTAAGGAAATGTTCTTGATGAAAACCCAGATTTTATTAGTGATACTACAATTAAATAAGCCATTATCAACTTCCTACAGATCTTCTAAGAGCAGCTCTCTTTCATTCTGGAGCCCAAATTACGGAAGCAATCTTCATAAAGGCCACTTCCCCAGCTATAGCGCCTGCTGTGATATGATTCATGCCTTTTGTCTTCTGCTTGGAATTTGGGGATGTTTATGAAGGACTGTTATAAATACTGCCTCTAATTCCTCTTTTCACAAGATGCTTTATTCATGAGGAGAAAAAAAAAAAAGAAAATTGCATCACATATGCACGTCATATCATTTCCATTCCCATTGCCATCTGGCACTATTCTTGTTGCCTCGTTCATATACATATTGAGAGGATGTGAGACCAGTGTCAGGCAGAAACTCTGGAGCACACATTTCAGTATTACAGCTGGTGATTCAATGGTGCACAGGCACATTCGACACAGCAGATGTGTGTAAGTGTGCATTTGAAGGCTGTAGACTTCGTGGACTAATACATGCTCAGGAGCAGAAGGAGAAGTAATGCATAAGAATCCCACTTTCCACAGTGTGCCTTAGTAGTGATCTTACACAAAAGTTGTGGAGGTGAGCAGTATAAGTACCTCAGCTCTTTGTTCAGACTTTCATTTTCAGTGGGGAAACAACAGTATCACCTGCACTTGGAAAGTACCTGGCTGTTGATTTATCTTAAACTGTTGTCTAAAAACTTGGATCAGATCTTTTTGTCATGGGAACTCCTTGAGACAGTAACTACCATGGTATGACAATACACTGCTAATTACAGCAGGATGCTTTCTTAAACAGGAGAGAATTAGTAAAGGCTGAGAAAAAATTGTGGATGATCACTGCAGACCCACTGCATTCATCACACCTGCTTCAGGTGAGGGGTGTCGACAATGGTTACACTCATAGTCAACCAGTCTATTTATGTGAAGCATTTACACTAATAAGAGACAAATTATTGGTTATGAAATTCAGATGAGCTTCTGGGTTACAAAGCAGCCATGGCCATGTGGCAAGGGGAAAGGATAAATTTAGGAGTTGGGATATCACGTCTGTGCAAAACGCTCCTTTGAAGAGCTAGAGATATAATTTTGCTACATTCAAACACAGAGCTGATCCTTTTGTATTTTATACTTAGTTGTATTTTATACTACCACCATCTTTCCTCTCTGTCCATCCTGGTGTCAATGCTATCCTGACTTCTAGCGGCTGTGACAGAGCTGGACATGCAAAAATGTTTGTCAGCAGACACATCCAGTCGTTCATGGTCTGTGTTTCCTACCTTAGCTTCTGCCTCCTCCAGTTGGCCTGGGGCAGTCGTGGGGGCAGAGTTGACTTCGAAAGGCAACTCAGCTGTAGCAGGCAGATATAGCCTAATAGCACTGAGGGGTGCACATGGATAGCCAGAGTCCAGGAGGAGGTGTTTTGGAGACCACATAATTATTTCAGCATTGCTGAGCTGGGCCCAGCTCAGAATCACTGTGGACTTATGACATTGGCTTTTAATGCTGTATCCCATAACTACTTCATAGGTAAGCTCAGGAAGTGTGGGTTAGATGACTGAACAGTGAGATGGATTGACAACTGGCTGAGCAACAGAGCTCAGAGGGTTATGATCAGTGCTGCAGAGTCTAGCTGGAGGCCTGTAGCTGGGATGTTCCCTAGGGGTCAGTACTGGGTCCAGTCTTCTTCAACATATTCATCAATGATGTGGATGAAGTGATGGAGTGTACCCTCAGCAAGTTTGCTGATGATACAAAACTGGGAGGAGTGGCTGACACACCAGAAGGCTGTGCTGCCATTCAGCGAGGCCTGGACAGGCTGCAGAGTTGGGTGGAGGGGAACCTCACGAAGTTCTGCAAGGGCAAGTGCAGGGTCCTGCACCGGGGGAAGAACAACTCCCTGCACCAGTACAGGTTAGGGGCTGACCCGCAGCTCTGTGGAGAAGGACCCGGGCTGGGCGTCCTGGTGGACAACAGGTTAACCATGGGCCAGCAGTGTGCCCTCATAGCCAAGAAGGCCAATGGTATCCAGGAGTGCATTAAGAAGAATATGGCCAGCAGGTTGAGGGAGGTTCTCCTCCTCATCTGCTCTGCCCTAGTGAGGCCACGTCTAGAGTACTTTGTCCAGTATTGGGCTCCCTGGTTCAAGAGAGATGAAGAACTACTGGACAGAGCCCAACAGAAGGCTACTAAGATGATGAGGGAACTGGAGCCTCTTTCTTATGAGGAAAGGCTGAGAGACCTGAGTCTGTTTAGTCTAGAGAAGAGAAGACTGAGAGGGGATCTGATCAGTGTTTATAGATGGCTAAAGGGTGGGGGTTGAAAAGGTGGGGCTGGTCTCTTTTCAGTGGTGCCCAGTGATAGGGCAGGGGCAACGCGCACAAACTGGAACACAGGAAGTTCTACTTAAACATCAGGAAAAACTTCTTTACTTTATGGGTGGCAAAGCATGGGAACAGGCTGCCCAGAGAAGTTGTGGAGTCTCTTCTGGAGACTTTCAAAACCCACCTGGACACGCTCCTGTGCAACCTGCTCTGGGTGAATCTGCTTTAGCAGGGGGGTTCAGCTAGATGATCTCCAGAGATACCTTCCTCTGTGAATGCTTGCTAGTCAGAAAAGCAGCGTTCGCCTGCTCTCAAGGAGCAAAGCTTGTTTAAACAAGAAAGTTGAAACTAGCTCTAGAGCCTGCAGGTGAATGAGCCCCAGCAAACAGCACTACAAACAGAGCATAAAACCAAAGCATTTTGTGGTGTTTGTTTTGTTGTTAATTTTCTTTTTTTTATCCTCCAGCTGAATAAAGAATTAGATGGATTATTACACATCCTATTTTGTGGCTTGGTTTATCTTTGCCAAGAGTGATTTTTAATCAGGTGAGTACTAATTAACCAGACTGCGGCAAACAAAAGAATAACTTGTGAATTATTGATATTTAATGAATCAAAGGCTGTATTCTCATCTCAGTATCTCCATTCTCTGCTCTGAAACCCGAAAAAAGAACACGAAGCACATGCACACCCAACTGTGGCTCTGGGATTCCTCCATCTGACGTCTTAGTCCTGATACACAGGACAGATAATGCAAGAGAGACAAAGGCTGAATAATTCCAGGAAAACAAAATATAGCAAATGTGTCATAGTGAGCTGCATGACCCTAATGTCCTTAAGGCAGCATTTGGGATTATCAGCTATAAATGAAAAATTAGTGGAATTAGTCACAGGAAGTGCTTCCAAAGAGTTCGCTGAGTTCAGCGCCTTCAGCTGCAGACTCCCCAGATGAATAACACCAGATTTTGAGTGCTACACTGACAGTGGCTGTGTGGGCATCTCAGGACAGGGTCTGCTACCATGGTGAGTGAAACCCTGTCTGACAGTGCCTGGTGTTCACCACTGATCATCAAGGGAGTGCTGGCAACTGATTTACAGCAGAGTCACGTTTCTAGAGGGCTGGCGTTAGAGTAATTGGTTTCCCAACTGTAAACCAAACTTTCTGATCATCAACACTGATATGATTAGTAGCAGGAGCAATAAATTCAGTCTAATCCAGAGCAAAGACATTTCCATCTCTGAAGTTGCCTGGCAGTAGCAGTTTGCCATGACCTGGATAAAATAATCTCTCTGCAAAGATCAATTCCTAACCTCTCTTTGTTCTGCAGGAATTACGAAGCTTGATACACACAATCTCTTTTTCAAAATGACTTCAAAGCATTAAGGCACATAGTTTCAAATAGGGTAGGAAAACTGAAAGCTCCCACTGGTAAAATAAAGACAAAGTAATATAGTCTCTTGCTCTGCATCCTTTTTAAGAGTGATGCTGCTCCTTGGTTTATGAAGGGAAAACTGAGTGGGTGTCAGTGCAGGTGGTGCAACACTGCCTCCCACTGCTACATCCTGCTTCTCCGACACCTCGGCCACCCTTCTGCCTGCACAAGCCCACTGGTGCTTCAGTGAGAAGGGAAATGAGACACAATAGATTAATGCTGGGACTTTACTCTTTTTTTTTCTCCAAGCTGTTGATTCTACATGTTCATACAGGTATATCTAGGTCCTTGTGCTGGGCATAAGATCTAAACACTGCTGGCGATCTTCAGAGTATGAACTTAGAATCATAGAATCATAGAATCCTTTCAGTTGGAAGGGACCTCTGAGATCATCAAGTCCAACCATTGAGCCATTAGGGCTCTAAAGTCCTCTGCTAAAACAGATCAGAATCTGTCAGGGTTGGAAGGGCCCACAAGGATCACCCAGTTCCAACCCCTCTGCCATGAGCAGGGACAACTTCAACTGCTATCTCCCTTCATGGAGGAGGGATTGCAGGGACAGAAGACATTGAAGTTAAAAATTTTCCATGGACAGTACAGGATGGTGTTTCTTATTTTTTTCTAATCAAAAGACCACTCCATCTGGAAGAGCATGTGCACAGACCAGCCTCCGCACTGCTGATGACAATTTTCACATACAAACAAAGAACTAATGGGCCACACATAAAATATTTGCTTTTTATCTTAAATAGCCAGTATTTCACACACTTCCATGCATAAGAATCCCTACATACATTTAAAAATGTATCTTTGCTACGATTTCACTGACCACTGTCTGAGGCTGAGAGCAAACCAGAGGCTGAAAGAAAGACCTTCCTGTACCAGTGGATTGCTGGAAGGGCTTTCCATGCCCTGTAGCAGCACAGTGGCTCACTCAGGGTTACTTGTCTTCTGAATTTGGGTCTTTCCTCACCTCATGGCAAGCTGCCCAGCTTGCTGTGGTGAGTACAGATGTGTAACCACTTGCCTCCACTTCCCAGGACACCCTTTTCCTCCCCCACAGATCTTCAGAGAGATGAGAAGACACTGAATGTAATTTTGACTCCAGCGTTGGCCAGAGTCCATCTGAACAGGGATTTCTCTTCTCCAGCATGGGTTTGATGGAATGGATTGGGAGATATCTCACTCTGACATTTCACAGCTTTCTTCTGGCCTACCTAGGCTGCAACAAGCAAATCCAAAAATGTTCTGCTAAGTTTCTTAACCTCTTGCACTTTTTGATAGCTAAGAGGATTTTGGGTTCAAGACTGCTGATTTATGAGTATTATTTTAAGGTTGCCTTTCAGTGACTGTGTTACACCGCTTATCAGGCTCCTGCACTGTCCTAGTCTCTGGGTTCTGCTCTGCTCTCCCCAGCCCACCCAGCCCCTGGGTAGCTGGCAGGAAGAGAACAGGCCTTACAAAACTTGGCCCTGGATTCCCTATTTGTGAATCACTCAAACAGGTTTAACTTGTTCTATAAGATAAAGAATATTTACTTAAAAAAAAAAGAAGTACCTAGAATTACTTCAACTACCTCTCCTGTGACAAAAATCAGTGTTCTCTAGTCAAGCAGCTGCATATCAGCTGGCAGCCTTTTCTAGCTGAAAACTGCCATGCTTTTACATGGTTTGGGTTGAAGTCCGACGTTTCAGTCCTGGTAGACCATAAAATTTAAGCATATACCCTCCTGACAACCTCCAGTTTTCTTTTGATTTCAAAGGTGGGTTTCCAGCGACATGCAAGATTTAATCTCTTGTGTCTGGTCTTTCTTTGATGAGGCTGCCTGTTCCTTTGATCCAGTGGGATGCTATGTTTTTCCTGGCAGTCAACGGTGTACCACTCATGAATCAGTTTTGAAACTATCCAGTGTCATCTCAGAGAGTGAGTTCCATTACCAGACAGTTGGAAAAATAAATCTGTGCCTTGTGCTACTTTTTCCCAGCCTCTTCATAACGCATCTGTAGAATTTCTGCCCTTTTTTTGCCTTTGCTTCTCCCACAGTAAGGCACAGCAAAATGAAACGTGAAGTCGATTTGTATTTCTTGTGGAGTTTGGAGGTGCACAGCTCGAACTCGGTGCTTTCTTTTGGGCCTGAGGTAGGCCGGTTGCCTCCAGGAAGCTGACAAACTCCGTGGTATCTTGCCGTTGTGGGCTCGTGATTCGTGCTCGGGCTGCGTGCGAGCGCCGCGGGGAAGCGAGCAGAGGAAATCCTTCCTCCGGTCCCCTGGTACGTGTGGAGCGGCGCACAGCCGGGGTCCGGGCCTGCCCGGAGACACGGCCCCCGCTCTGCAGGGAGGGGCGCGGGCCGCCCGCTGGGCAGCCTGCTCCTTATCTGCAAGAAGAATAGACACCTTCTGTACGTGGAGGAGAGGCTTTCGTTTCCTCCGGGCCTGCAGGGGCCGGACCCCTGCGTCCGTGTTTCGCAGCACGGCACTTGCTCCGGCGAGCTGTGTGAGCTCCTGCATGGCCCCGCAGGCTACGTGTGCTGGCAGGACTTCCACAGAGTCATAGGATCCTCCGGGCTTCCAGTCCGACCATTAACCTAGCACTGCCAAGTCCACCACGAAACCATGGCATAGAATCATAGAATCATTAAGGTGGGAAAAAAACCTCTAAGATCATCAAGTCCCACCATCAACCCAGCACTACCATGACCACTAAACCATGTCCAAATGTACCACATCTACATGTTTTTTGAACCCCTCCAGGGATGGTGACTCCACCACTTCCCTGGGCAGCCTGTTCCAATGCCTCACCACTCTCAGTAAAGAAAATCTCCCTAATATCCAATCTAAACCTCCCTTGGCACGACCTAACCCAAATTCCTCTCATCCTATCGCTAGTTACTTGGGAGAAGAGGCCAACACCCGCCTCACTACAACCTCCTTTCAGGGAGTTGTAGAGAGCAACAAGGTCTCCCCTCAGCCTCCTCTTCTCCAGATTAAACAATCCCAGTTCCGTCAGCTGCTCCTCATAAGACATGTTTCTCAGACCCTTCACCAGCTTTGTTGCCCTTCTCAGGACCTGCTCCAGGACCTCAATGTCCTTCTTATCCTGTGGTGCCCAAAACTGAGCCCAGTACTCAAGCTGTGGCCTCACCAGTGCCAAGTGCAGGGGCACGATCACCTCCCTGTTCCTGCTGGATGTCACTAAACGCTCATCTGCACGTAATTCACACACAGGAAAACATTATTCCTGGATGTCAAATAATACTAGCTGGTAATTTTGATCTAAGAAAGCAATCTGTGGAGTATCTACCCACCTGCAACAACAGGCATCCCTCTTACTCTACTGCAAAAAGTTGGCACCGATTTGCAGCAGACTGATGCAGAGGGACATATCACACCCAGAGGCTGCCACAGGGTTCACATAAATGCAGCCAGGGTGAGCAGATGGATTGCAACCAAAGCTACAGATTTTTGTGTTTGTGCTTTTTCCCATTCCAAAAATGGAAAAGTCTGTTCCAGCCACCTTAGTGGATTATTGTGTTTCATCAGGGAAGAAGAAAAAAAATATTTCAGAACCCATGCAGAAAATGAAAATTGGGTCATAAGGACCTGAAGGGGGAATGGTAGCTCCCTCTGGCACGAAGATGCTGGAGGCACTTCCAGGCCCTGACCATGGAGCAGCATGCTGCTAAATTGGAAAGCCTGTCATCTTTTAACAACAGAAAGCAAATTTTATTCCATAGCAACCACATTGCATCTGATATACTGGAAAGGCAGAACTCATGATTAGAAAAGAAAGGTGTGTGTGGCTTGGAAACCTGAAACTGCCACTCTGACTGTGGGAATGAGATCAGAAGAGATGCCATTAGTAAATGATGCAGGATACTGTGTCAAAGAGTTGAGAAGGAGATGACAATTTGCAAGGCTTTTCCTCTCTAGGAATGGGGAATAAAAAAGAAAGAATGATTTTTGTCATCTTCTGATTCTCATTCATTTCATTTGACTTCTGATTACCATTAGTTTAAGTTATAGGAGTATAATTATTATTGTACATCTCTGCTGCCTTGGGATAAGGCAGATAGGCAGCTGTGATAGTGGTGTAACTCAGTAATCTTCAATTATGGTGGTTGGTTTTGTACTGTTCACAGGCATTCCCTGCAATCTACGAGTGGAAAGTTCAACTCCCACTCGAACTAGATTAGGAGTGGAACAGGTTCAGAGCAGGATGTCAAAAGTGGTCAAAGAAGTGGAGTTGCTTCCCTACAAGAAATAAAAGCTACAGTTCTTCTAGCTGGAGAAGAGGTGATGGAGAAGCAAGGAAGGCAGCCTCTGAGTGCCAGGACAACAGAGAGCAGGGAACATGTTCACTATTCTCTTCCAGTGCAAGCACACAAAGGATACCAGAGAGGTAAGAATTTTCACCCAAGTGACTCTTCAAACACCTTTAAAGGGCTCTGTGGAACTCCTTGCTGCAGGAGGTGGAGGGTGATAAAGGTCTCCATGGGTTTAAAGAGTCATCAGAGAAGCCAGTGAAAGGCTGGTGAACAGAGACACAGCCCGTGTGGTTGGACAGTACCTGCCTTGCAAGTTTTCACTGGCTGGCAGGACGTTCTGGGCAGTGTCTCTACAGGCATTTCCTTGCCTTAAATGTTTCTCTGGGTATCTATTTCTGGCCATTTTCAGAAGACTATAAATGGCATTTGCTCCAAGCTAATATGGTTTTCATATTCTCAGAGACTTGGCATATAGGCAGTGACTAATTTTTAAAGAAGGCCAGAAATCTCCAGTGGATACCTCTGTCCTACCACAATGCCTGTCTGTTCTTTCCACCTGGGTGCAGCTCTGCTGACCATCCTCACTACATACATGTCAGCTCTCATCTGAACCCAAATCTGACACAAAGGCCACCCTCCACAGGGTAAAGCCCAGGTGCAGACTGAAAGTAAGCCCCTCCATACCACCTGCCTCTCAGATGCCAGAGTAACACGTAGGTGTAAGGCATGTTGTGCTAAGTTGTGCACCCTCAGGATCTGGTCCAGTATTTGTACCATTGCACTCAAGAGTGAAAATTGCTTTCTTGCAACTTCCTCTTCACAGCCACACCAGAATTCCCATTTGTTTAGTTCTCCAATTTAGAGTCTACCCCATTTTTGTGCACTGAACTCACGTTTAAAATGCACATAGCCAGCTCATAAGTTTTGCCATAGACAGTTGCTACATGGTTATTACATAGAAATTCTGAGTTATTCTACCTGGACCTTGACAAATGTGTTTGGTTTACCTGTTTTGTGTTCTTTCACTTGCTTACCATCTGTATTTGGAGAAAAGAGGGTTTAATTACAAATAATATTTCATCCTTGGCTGCAGTAGGTTGAAGTCTGAACCTGCTCCCTTCAACAGAGGGAGGTGTGGGTTTGGGTTACACGTTTGTGCAAAGCCTGTGAAGCTTTTCCGTGTTTTTGTGCCTGTGTTGCCCTCTGCTGACTGGTGATAGTTTGGAAGATCTCGAAGGTCCCTGCAAAGCAGCTGAGGTGCCTGCAGGCATGTCGCTGCTCTTACAGGGATGTTTTGTGACCTGGAATGTCAGCTGTGCTCTTCTTCTATCTACAGTTAGCTGCGTAGCCCTATAGTTATGAACTCTCCAATAATTCAACAACTAGAAGAATATCCCCCTGCAGTAACGTTTTCAGGTTAGCTGATGTTTTATTGAAGTTTTGACTCCAATTAGCAAGTAAAGTTAAATTGGCTTTAAAGCAGGCTCTTTGTCACCTGTGAACAGTGCCTAATGCCTCTCATCAGCTGGATGACAAAAGCAGAATATAACAGATCGTGGGGAGGCAGGGTAGAATTTGACATTATTTCACACAAGGGCTAGTATTGAAGGACTGGAAAAGGAAATGGCAATTATTTGAAAATAGGTGTAAGTCTCTGCAAAGAGAGAAATCCAGCAGGAAACGTGTAGCTAGAGATGATTATGTACTCAGGGCACGAACCACTCCAGGCTCATCTTCAGAGTTGAAAGAAAACTCTATTACTTGGTAAAAATGTGCTCTCTCCTGCCCTCCCGAAAACCCAGTTGTCCTGGAGCCTGATCCTTTCCCAGGAGGCGACTGAGGAATGACATTTATTAAAACGTTAACGGAGAGATTTGTATCAGATGCAGAAAGACAAGCTTGCTCTTTGACAGGGTAGGTTCCTATCTTAAACACAGTCTCTCACATAAAAAGTGTTTTGAATAGCTCTACCAAGATTTCCCCAAACTGTTGTTAGTAATGCTTACCTTCTATTTGTTGTCAGCTTTGAGACCTGCAATTGAAAAAGCAGAGCCTAAGCTGGAGGCAGAATTTATCTACAAGAGCTGAATGCAGAAAGCAAAGCGGGATTGAACGATGCTGGTAGACAATGCCACAGCCAGTATCAATCCCCCAGGCACAGATGCCCTAGATCTGACTTGCAATTTCATCCTGGATTATAGTTCTTTTTAAATCATGCAGGGTCAGGACAGGCTGAGCTGAGTATGTAAGACCAGTGTAGCTAGAGAGCTAATGTCTCAGACACACTAAAAAAAAAGCCCCAAATCCCTGCAGAGACAACTATTAGCTTAGATACTGCTATTCACTCTTTCAATTTAATAAAGCTAAGCAGGTAAGTCCTGCATTTACAGTTTTAGACATTTGGGTTTGTACTCTCATTTGGTTATGGGGTAGTTACTTGCTAATAACCACCATATTTTGAAAACTAAAGGCAAGTGCAGCTGCACAGATATTTGATACCGGAGTTGCCCCTTTTTATATATGCTATAAAATTCCATCTTAACAGCAATATTACCTTTCCATACACAACTTCATCTTTTCACATATAACTTTATACCTAATTTTGAAATGTAGATGGTAAATCTGTACTGTTGCTTGCAGTGCTGATTGTTATATCATATTCTGACAGGCGGCAGGGGATTGATGCAGGGCAAGACTCGTATTTGTCCTTACTGACATGAGGCTCAGCAGTGCTACAGCTTTTTAAAGTGTGAGTTCTTTCTCCGTGAGCATCCAAGATGTGGGTGAGCTCACATACAAACTTGGTTCAATTCTAGAAGCTTTAATAAAGAAAGGAGAGCTTCAGATAGAGGAAAAGAACTTCGGTGTCAGATTAATTAAGGAAAGTCAATTAAATATGATGCAAAGGCTCCTACTCTCCAGACTAATATTAACTCTTGTGGCAGATATACTTATTTGAAATGTGGTTATCACTAATTATCTGCACATGGAATGACTTCTATGCCTATGTTGATAATGTCAATAATGGGTTTGGGAGGAGACATTATCAGTTGTCACTCCTTAAGGACAAAGCAAATGTCACTGTAATTAGTAGCTATACATACTCTCAATTTTTAAGAGCAGAAAGATGAGCATGCTTGGGTTGGTTTGTTTACTTTAAATCTGATTTCTAGTTTGGAGACCACTTACAGGAAAAGAACCACTGCCAGGTGTCCCCTCATCTCCTGTACCTGAAATTTTTTAATAAATATGAATAATGCTCTCTTTATTGGAATCAAATGACCAGCATTCCTCCCAGCAAGCAGTTAATCCTTGGGAAGGAATTACTGAATGATACATACATTTTTTTTTTTTTAACTGGGGTATGCACTGTGGTCTCTAACTGAAGAGTGCAAGGAGGTTGGAAATAAATTTGCATCAGATTAATACTGAATTTATTCTACCTCATCCTACCCTTTTCATATAGCTTCTGGATTTTTTTTGTGACTTATTTCTTTCCAGATTCTCATGTTTTGTGGTTTGTGGTTTTGTTTGATTGATTGATTGTTTTTTATTTCTTTCCCATACATACTATATTCTCCCATGCTGCTCCTGTATCAGCAGACTTTCCTCCACCTTCTTTCTCCCCAGGAAGAGCTGTGATGAACTCCACCACATACTGTGATAACACTTCCACCCATGCTTTTGAGTGTAAATAATGGGGCAGGACTCAGTGTGACAAAGGATCAGGCCCACTGGGTGAGGTGGAGTGAAGGAAACACAGGAAACTTGGTCTGAGCCCTGCCTACAATTTCAGATGGAAGCTAATAAAGCTTTTGAGTCTCTTGGTTTTGTAATTCCTTTTGGCCAGTTTCAGCCAAGTTTCTATAAGGAAACAGAAATCTCAAATATTTATCTCACAGACCTGCCTGCACAAAGGCACCAGCCAAGTACCCCATGTGCCCCAGCCAAAAACATAGGTAGGTGCATTATTAGACATCAGGGAAGCCACACAGGCTCAGGGTGCTCTCGACAGCCTGGTTCCACCCCATGCAGCCCCCACAGGAGTCTTACAGCTCCCTCATTGCAGGAGAAGCTTTCATCCACTGCCTCACCTTAGCACAGGTAATCCAAGCAGGCGGTGCTAAACCTGGGCAGCACGGGATGCAGCATCTCTGCAGCTGCTTGTGCTCTTCACTAAAAGTCCTACCAGGGTGCACCAGAGGGGACAAACCCCGAGGTTTCCCTGTATGTAGGCTGTGAGGTGGATGGCAGCCCTGTCACTGCTTCCCTTTGAGGGGAGACACCTCCAGTGTGAGGAGCAGCCTCAGGTGCCCTCCAGCTATGGCTGGGGCTCAGCTGCAAGGGGAACTCCCTGTGTGAGGGTGACTGTGTGGGCACAGCCTCGGTGGGACAGGGGGGCAGAGGACACAGAGCAAACGGGGCGGTGTCTGGACTGCCATGGGACAGCCTGACTCCCAGTTGTTGTCATATGTTCGATGAAGATCCTCATCTGTCTCAGCATTTGCATGGGTCAGGAGATGATAATTCCCTGCCTGGCAGCATAATCCTTTTTTCTTGAACACAAACCCTGGAAGCTGTGAAGCTGACATTTCATACAGCATTTTTACAAAATTCATAGAGATACTAATCCCCTTATTCTGAGGGCTTTAGAGCTGAGTTTGGTTAAATACAATATCCCAGGACAATCGGTCAAGTGCCCATAATGAAAAAGTGTCTATCTCTGAAGTTAGTGTGGGAAAGGTCTATGAAACAAGTATGGGCTGAGGAGGAAAGGTTAAGAAACAGGAGGGGGAGAAACTCCCATTTCAGACCTCTGACCCTGTCTGTAGGACTTAATTATGAATGTGTTCTTCACAGAAGAGCAAATGCATCACAGTTTTTTTAAATGGGTATGTTTTTCAATTGCTTCAGGGTCCACACAGCCTCATTACAAAGCAAAATCAAGCGTGAAAGGCAGTATCCAAAGGGAAATGTCCATGAGGAAGGAGGCTGCCAGGTGGCCTGCCCTGGGGGAGGCTGTATAGCAGATGCTTGCAGGGAGCCCTGGAGCAGCCTTTTTCCTTGGCTCTTGGGAGAGCCAGAAGAGGGTCCTTATCTCTCGGCTGTCTCTCTTCTCTATTGCAGACAAACCCTATGGAGGCTAATGATGCCTGGAACTGTGATAATCTCTGAGAAACCATCAGCCTTGCAGGGCCAGATGGGCTAGGGACTCAGCTAGCCTCAGCCTCCCCCAGCCACTCCCTCTTTAAATTGAAGTCCCTGTTATCAACGAGTTACCTCCAGCATCTGCAGGGAAATTTCAAACCTGTGGTGTCTCTGCAGCTGAACTCAGGCTCGGGGGTGTCCAGTGAAACCTTGTTCCAGTGGAAAGCAAAGGAGAAAAAGAAGTCAAGCACTCCCCAAACCCCACAGGGCAGTCAGCTGCAGGCTCTGGTCCCAGTTGCTGCACCCTGGCATATAGAGAAGTGAGGGAGAGTCAAAAGTTCAACAGTAAAATGCTGGGATAGTACAGGATAGTACCACAAAGCCAGAGAAGCTGGACAGATAAAAAGACAAGAGGATAGCACATAAGATGGCACAGTTTTGAACATAAACACTGTGTAAATAATGGTCCTTCTAAGATTTCCAGTTGCCTGCAGTATGCAAAAATCTCTATCAGGGCCAAGGCTTGTTGTCACTGCTCTTTCTCTCTGTGGCTGCTGGGCTGAGCTGCCCTCAGCAGAGAAGCTGCAGCCAGTGTGTCACTGCTGCTCTCAGGCCTGCTGAAGTGCTTGCTGAAGCATTCTCCTGCCTTGGAGCTTGTCAGAGTCACTGCTATATTTTTTCCTTCTTCCACTTCATTTGCAATATCATTTTCTGGAGGAGAGTCCCTGCCATTCAGGGATGCTGATAAGCCCCACTGCCAATCATATCTCCACAAAACTCATTATTCTGCATCTACATGAGTGTCAGTTCCCTTTGCTTTCCTGGCTGTGACTGTACAGCTGTTGTTTTTCTCCTGGTCCTCATTTGTGGCTATGTTTTCTCCCATCACATATACAGTGGGTTTTCCCTGAGAACTGTGCTGCAGCTCTTCCAGCAGCTGAATGCACAGGTAACAGCAGCTCTTATCTAATTAGTACTATTATCTAAACGCACTCTGAGGAAATCTAGCTGATACCACGATGAAGCTGAGCCTGTTTTCAATTTATTCTTGATTTTGATGTTTCCCATCTCTCTGAGGAGGCGATGCAGAGAAAGGTATTTTCATGCCTGTGGATCTCCCGTTGCTCCAGCAGTGCTGGGTTGACCTACCCAGGGCTTGACCATGTGCTGTATTCCTGGGTCACCTTTCACAATGCATCCTGAGCTGTGAGACTTCAAAAGAAGCAATCTTAACAGAAACTTTCTGTTAAGAGCCTGCTCTCTTCTTTTCCTCTGTTTATCACCGGCCCAAACAGTGATAGCTGGAGTGAGTGAGGTGTACTTTCCTACTGCTGATTTGCAAAGCCCTGGTGAAAATCTGACAAGCAAGCAGCTGAGGAGGCTGTCTTTGGGTATGATTTTACAACAGCCTGCTCTGATCATTGCCTTGCTAGCAACCTGTACAATGGGAATGTCCAGCAGGTCTGGCAGGGTCCATAACACTCTGTACCTCACTGCAGCGCCATCTCTTAGCAAACCTCCCTATGTCCTCAGAACAGGCATGGTTCCCCACAAGTACCAACACGTCCAAATACAAAGCTCCAGTTTTGAGTGCATTTGTTTTTTTCTGTTCACCATGCAGTAACATCCAGTGCCTCAGGAACTGAAATCATGGGCCTTGGAAGAGCTGTGAGGCACCTTCAGCCCTTGCTTTTGCTGTAGAGAAAGCATACGTAGCCATACTCCCTCCTCACACCAAGAAAATGTTCCTGAAAAGCGTGTTAACCACACAATGGATAGAGAAGCAGCTCCTTCCATCAAAATTAATGGGCAGATCATTGTTTGAAATGATCTTGGCTGCTTTGTCTGAGAGACTGAGTACCCAAATACTATCCTTCATTTCTGTTCATGCTGGATTGTCTTGACCGATCTTTGTTCATCTGAGGAAGATAATGCTAAATGTGGCTGGTCTTGAAAGAGGCTTTGAAAGCACTCACAGTAAGAGATGGGTGCTGGGTGTTCATTCTCATGGATAAAACAGCCAAGACAGTGGACTGCCTGTGTCCCCCCCAGGTGATGATCTGGACAGTCCTGCTCTTCCCTCTTCATCCTCCACATCATTTTACACTGTTGTGTATGTAAACTGTATTTCTTAACTCCCTGACAGATCCTCCTCTGTTTAATTAATTCTAAGGGGAAAAGTGCTTCACTATCCAATGAATTCACTTTACTAGCAAGGCTGAATGCTTGACATAAAATTTCTGAGAGCATTCTTGCTGCTGCTTTTTAATAGTCACATCCTCCTTCTCCTTTCCCTCCTCCTCAGATGAATCAAAAGTCAGTCAAGGTGAAGGACGGAGAGCACAGTGGTGAGGCTGGTTGGTGGAGCAGGGGCTTGAATGGTGAACCTCCAAAGTGATGGATGGGGGTGTGATGGACCTCACATCAGGGGTGCTGCTGGGCTGCCAGAGGAGAGCTGGGTACGTGCATATCTCCAAGTTAACTTTAACTTACTGTTAAATTTAGCTCCAGGTCTTTCTTCCTACTTGTGGTTTCTGAACAGGGGTGTGTGTCTGCTTTTTTCACAAGTAGTACCCTTCTCCCTCCACTGATGACACAGGACAATTCCATTTGGCTTGTCCATCCTTTCTATCCTTTGTTTCTGTGTGTTCCTGGGCAGCTGGAGAGGCAATGAGGCTGGCGTGCAATGTGACCTTACACAAGGGCCATTACCCCCCACTGTCTGCAGCCCCTTCTGCTGCTTCTGCTTTCTTATTTGTGGAAGTGCAACCATTTTTTACATCCCACAGGGACTGTTTTTCTAAAACTATTTTCTTGACATTTTAAAAATTGCATCTCAGTTCCCTAAGCCAGCCTGCAGCGTGGGCTGTGAGTTTTAACACTCAGGCTGTGGTTTCACAGCTGATGTTAGGTGGAGCAGGGGCTCCCACTGGCTTTCCTTCCCCCTGCCTTCTCTTCCCCACCCAGTTCCTTGTGCAGCCCTCCAGCCATGCACACAGGGAGGAAATGGAGCTGGCCTGGCCATTGAGTGAGGAAGGTTTTCTGAGTGACCAGCTGCCTTTTAGCAAGCAGAGCTACATGATACAGTTGAGCGAATCTAAACAGCTCTGCCAAAAATTGAAGTCCTCCTGTTTTTGCTCCATGTCTTTCCTTGTTTTCTTTTCCTGCTCTCTCCACCCCATGAACCAATGTTGGTGCTCACTGAGCCCCTTCATGGGGCAGTTCAGTTTATCAACCTGATAGAAAATAACTTTCCTGCCCAAAAAAAAGAAAAACAATAGCTGTGATGCCAAGGAATCCATCAGCCCACTCAGCTGGTAGTTGGGGTGGGGAGGTCTGATTCTCCAGTCCTTTCCCCACCCATGGTCAGCAAGGTGCAGCTGGGACACAGTGTGTCACTCACCCAATGGCATCAGCTCAGTCTGTACAAGCAGCCACCAAAGTGCACTCCAGGTTTAACACTGCAGCTTAATTGTTTTCCTGTTCTGAGCTACGCCAGTCTTTAAATGCCACCTCCTGGCAGAGGAGCTGGAGGGAGGCGGTTCTCCTGGTATATGACCATCTAAAACAACCATTCTGTTGTTTTAGACACTCTATTTGAATAGGAATTGGATTTGGATCTGAGGACTCTCTTTTCTGTGGTTTGAGAGGCACTAGATGCCAGCCTGCAAACAGATTGCTGGCTACATATATGCAGTTGCCTGTATGTATATGTACATGTACATGCATGCAACTGCATAGATCTATGAGAATTCATAAAATACAGAGAGCCACACTGCTCAGGTTATCACAACAACTGAGTTTTCCTCAGCTGTAATGTTTCCTCTACAGAAATTGAAAATAATAATAAAAAAGAACTGTACATATGTTATTTAAATTGTTCAATCCTTTCTCATGAGGATTAGAAACTATGCACACGGAAAGTCCCCTTCAACCAAGCCAATGTGCTCAATTATATCCATTCATATAGGAAGCTGATGTGTTGAGCAAGCTGCCATTTTTATCTGACCGCAATTACTCTTCTTCATGGTTGGGATTCCTCAGGTCTCATGGGACAGATTTCTTCCGTGGTGTCATTCACAAGAGCTCACATCGAACTGCTTTATCATCTCGCTGCAGTGTTTCACTGCTGTTATCAAGGAGCAACACAGCTCAGAGAGGCAACTGTTGTGATCCCAGAAGACTTTGAATTTGTGGCTTAAAATAATCTAAGCCATTTGAGAAGAGTATTTGAAGTCATCCATACCACTTGGCTGTACTCTACTCAAAAATGTGCAGGTTATTGCTGCTAAAGTGCCTAATACAGTATGTTTTTGCAGGATTTTCAGTCACTAGCAATTTGAATGTACAAGAGAGTCCCCATATTCTGAATGAAAGAGCAATTGACTTCATAGCTTAGGTTGGTATTTTTCTGGCAAGACTGCTTGCTCTGTGTGATAGATTTGCCCTGCCTACAGCCTTTTATTTATCACTAAATTAGCCAGCCACCTTTCACAGATGAGAGAATAAATTGGTTTAGCTGTAATTTAGAAAGAGCTCCACTACAGCTTTCTAGAACAGGTTTATTTTGGGGGTTGTGACAAGCCAGTCTCTCCCCTGATGAGAAGAGCAACAGTCACAGTCAAAGCCAGCTCCTCAGTGTTTATCAAGACACAAGATTTCTCTCACTTTAATTACACTGATAACAGTTTAAGTGACACAGTGACCCCTCATGTTGATGCAATAGAAATGAGCTTATGTTGTTACAGCTATTCAAGACCAGAAAATACCTAAGTCAGTATCAACAGCTTCATTCTGGGATAAGTTATGTCAGCATTTGAGTTTTAGCTGGTGTAACTGATGTTTAAGAGAGTGCTTAAAAATATCTGATAGGACAACAGTAATTATTTAAATTAAAACAAACAAACAAAAACCACAAAAAAACCAACATAACAAACCAGCAAAAAATCATACTTTTGACTGCAGTAATTTTGTTGATAAAATATGTGTAGGCCAGACCTGAAGGCTAAGAAAATTTCCCTTTGGAGACAGTAGCTTGAGCATGTTACCCAGCCAGAGCTGGGCACTGGGCTGCAGGCAGGCTGTCAGCTCTGCACTTCTGCATGTCTGTGCCCACAGGCAGCAGCCCCAAGCCCTTCTCCCTGCCTGCAGCAGGCTCTGCCTGTCCCCCACCCCCTGGCTTAGCAGGGGCAGGCAGCTCTCAGCTTTTCCCTATGCTCTCAGTAGCACTCGCACCCAGGGCAACGTGGGCCAGGAACCGCCCTGCACATCCTCCTTTGTGCAGATCCAAGCTGCACCCTCCCTGGTACAAAAACCTGGTAAAACTCTTCTCGAGCCTTAATATGATGTTGCAGCTTTACCTAAGGGGAGGGGAGTGCATGTGTGGAGGGGAGGTGCTTTTTTTTTTCCTGACTTTCTTTGTTCCCAGGTAATCTGCAAAGCTGAATGCTGATTGTGCCTCTTGCTTACTTCTGCAAAGAAATAAGCCTTGTGCAACCTGCTGGTATCACCAGCTTTGTATTTACCACTAAACAGACACAGCCAGGAAATGCTCTCTGATCTCGAGGCCAAGTGACACACAAGTGACTGGTTATATCCATATATCCGTGCTTGATCCTGATCTCCCATATGGTGCCCCTAAGATGTTGGTATTAATGTGTAGATGTTTCCTTCCTTCCTTCCTTCCTTCCTTCCTTCCTTCCTTCCTTCCTTCCTTCCTTCCTTCCTTCCTTCCTTCCTTTCTTCCTTCTTCTTTCTTTCTTTCTTTCTTTCTTTCTTTCTTTCTTTCTTTCTTTCTTTCTTTCTTTCTTTCTTTCTTTCTTTCTTTCTTTCTTTCTTTCTTTCTTTCTTTCTTTCTTTCTTTCTTTCTTTCTTTCTTTCTTTCTTTCTTTCTTTCTTTCTTTCTTTCTTTCTTTCTTTCTTTCTTTCTTTCTTTCTTTCTTTCTTTCTTTCTTTCTTTCTTTCTTTCTTTCTTTCTTTCTTTCTTTCTTTCTTTCTTTCTTTCTTTCTTTCTTTCTTTCTTTCTTTCTTTCTTTCTTTCTTTCTTTCTTTCTTTCTTTCTTTCTTTCTTTCTTTCTTTCTTTCTTTCTTTCTTTCTTTCTTTCTTTCTTTCTTTCTTTCTTTCTTTCTTTCTTTCTTTCTTTCTTTCTTTCTTTCTTTCTTTCTTTCTTTCTTTCTTTCTTTCTTTCTTTCTTTCTTTCTTTCTTTCTTTCTTTCTTTCTTTCTTTCTTTCTTTCTTTCTTTCTTTCTTTCTTTCTTTCTTTCTTTCTTTCTTTCTTTCTTTCTTTCTTTCTTTCTTTCTTTCTTTCTTTCTTTCTTTCTTTCTTTCTTTCTTTCTTTCTTTCTTTCTTTCTTTCTTTCTTTCTTTCTTTCTTTCTTTCTTTCTTTCTTTCTTTCTTTCTTTCTTTCTTTCTTTCTTTCTTTCTTTCTTTCTTTCTTTCTTTCTTTCTTTCTTTCTTTCTTTCTTTCTTTCTTTCTTTCTTTCTTTCTTTCTTTCTTTCTTTCTTTCTTTCTTTCTTTCTTTCTTTCTTTCTTTCTTTCTTTCTTTCTTTCTTTCTTTCTTTCTTTCTTTCTTTCTTTCTTTCTTTCTTTCTTTCTTTCTTTCTTTCTTTCTTTCTTTCTTTCTTTCTTTCTTTCTTTCTTTCTTTCTTTCTTTCTTTCTGCCTGCTGTCTGCATTGATGTAATATCTGTGCTGGAGCCCACAAGAATGTTTTATTGCATGAAACAGGATCTGTATTGCATGAATTGAGGTGGGGCAGAAGAGAAGTCTGTGGCTGCAAAGCCTCTTGAGACAGAGCTGGAAGACTGTGGAGGGTGAAGGAAAGTCCCACCTCTGCTGCTTGCTGGGAATGGTCCCTCCTGCGTCCCACACACGAGGCTATGTCCAGGCACTGTTTTGCCATGCCAGGCTGTGTGGGGTTGGCCAAGACTGTGCCCTGGAGCACGCTGAAAATTAAGCAATGTGGGTGATCAGCAGTCCAGCTTGGTCCCTGGTTCCACCATGTCCTTCAGTGCAAACAGAGCCACTGAGATGTCCTGATGCTTGTTTAAACACAAGGGATGAAGCCTGGATGCACAGCAAAAGGTGCTTCCACTGGACCAACCATACATGTCCTTAAGACAGGGAGGGAAAAGTTGGGGGGGCTGTCTGGGTTAACCATGGCCAAGGCATGTGGTCGCTCTGTTCCTCAGTTCCATCAGGTCTGCTCACATGCAGGCTGCCCCTGCTCTGGCCCATGGGTTCCTCACTGCCTTCTATTTCCAGGTCTATGAGTGAGGCTACTCTGCCACCTCTCTGCAGCTGCGGCAGTTTGTTCCTAAATACATCAACAGAGTGGTTTTGGCTTGAAACTGCTCTGCCTACATTTACAAAAGTCATCCACTGCTTCAGTGTCTCATCATTTTCTTTTACTGTTTACAGCATAAGCAACAATTTTTTGTTATTCCTTCTGTTTGTTGGAGCCACATAAGAAAGCTTTTATTGTACTTCTGTATGGGCTACAGATCTCTCTTCCAAATGCTGAAGAAAAACAAGTTTGTGTGAATTATCTACAGCAGATAATTTCACTTCTGCACAGAATCTAAAAATAAAGCAGAGCCCAGATTCTACAGCTAAGTAGCTTTTAATTAGGTGTGATAATAGCATGAATTATCTTTTAAAGCGCACTAATTCTGTGATCAGAAGTCAAGTGCTGGGAGTGATAATTGTTTGCAAAAATGTTCTACTGAGGGAAGAAACTCAATGCTGGCATGTATTTGTTGTCTTTTTTTTGTATATATATAATAGGTCTTGGCAAGCCAACTAATATTTTGCATGAATTTGGGCTTTCTCAGTTATTGTCTCTGTTTTAATACAGCCAGTGGGTCCTTTCAAGTACTAATGTAAAAAGAGGGCAGTGAAAGCCTGCAAGTCCCTGTCATCAACAGTTTCACGGTGGTGCCTTTGGACAAGACAAATGGCACTGCTATGATCTGAAAATTAATGGCTGAGGTGCTGCATGGTTTCATTCACTTCCTCAGGAGCCCCTCCCCTTATTGTAACCATAGATAAGCTCAGGGTTTGAATGTAAATAATATTCTGAATTGTGAACCGACCTACATCTCCTGTCCTGCTGGCATTGCTGGGGGCTCGAAATCCCCAGCAGAGCTGTTGGGGAGTGGTTCATGCCTTGAACCACCACAGCTAAACCTGCCAGTGCCTGTCTTGTCAGGGTCTTCCTTTGTGCCAGCTGGAGGGATGCTTTCAGTGACTTTACCAGCTATGATGCTTTATCTTCATTGTCTTTGTAAGTCAAGCGTAGCATTTACTCTAGCGTGGTGGGCTGGGGGTGGGGAACAGAGCTTTTTTCAAACCTTAAAGGAAGGTCCTTTAAGGATAAGAGACTCACTTATGGTGCCAGTGGGATGGTACTTGGCACTTCAGACTGCAGACAGATGCGGGCACAGTGGGTTGGAGCACAGGCAGAAATAAGGAAGTTATTGCATGCCTAGGAAATAAGGATATATCCTGTGACAGTGGCTGTCCTGCCGTATGAGGCTGCAACGGCAGCCTGATCAGACAGGCACTGGTTAAGGGAAGCCTTTCCACAACGCTGTACTGGATCCCAGCCGCCAGGGCCAGGCTGGAGCTGGGATGCAGCTCATGGGCATCTCTGCCCAGGTCTCCTCAGACTCCCAGGCATCTGATGTCTCCTGCTCCAGGCTCTTCTCCTGGTGCCTCCAGGCATCGTGGCGGGGATTCCCAGGCAGGAGGATGCCGTGTAGCATCTGGCCAGCCTTGCAAAGTGGGAACCCCTTCGCTGCCCCCCCCCCCCAACAGACCTTCATGCATTTGCCCAGAGGACTTCGTAAAAATTAATTGAGTTGCCCAGCATTAGACACAGATCATGAAACTCCCATCTGATCTGGTGCCTGCTGCTGATTTTAGCAGCTGATTGAAGCAAGGAGCGGCGGCTCGTGGGGAATATAACGGAGCTAGCGGTGACAGGGGCTGCATGTGCAGCTAGGGCTCTATGCGTGCGGGAAGGAGACTCTGCCGGATCACAGGGCTTGCTTCCCCGGCGGCAGTGAACCCCTGGGCAAGAGCTTCAGCACAGCCAGACTGGCGGAGATTACTCTCTGAGTTACCAGTTTTGCTGAAGAGCAAATTTGTGCGTCTGCCTTTTTATCTGTTTAGATTCCTGCTCATTTTCAAGTGAAAGAGAAACGGATTCGGACCGAGGGAGAGCTGGAGAGCGGCCAGGCAGGGGACGGAAAGCCTTGCCACGAACAGTCGTGTTTCTGCCGGAGGTCATTTGAGGCAGACATTTGAGGTAGTCCTTCCCCGGCAGACACTCACCCGTG
>NW_008608167.1:0-717 GCF_000691845.1 Merops nubicus
CTGGGATCTCTGGGTTGTTCCAGGGGAAAGGAGCGTTCCCTGGGATGCACAGGCAGAGCAGCTCCTCTGTGCAGCCCTGAAAGCATGCACTGAGATGCTGGTATCCCCAGACCACTGGAGCAATGTAGGGATGCAGCTCGGAGGAGCTGGGTAGAGCAGGGGTCCCTCCCCATAATGTACATATGCCATGTCCAAGCCTGTCACCTGGGCTGGGCTCCCAGCTCTCACGGTGGCTTTTCTCCCTCTGCATGAGGTTTACTCATGGGAGTTGGTTCCTGGTGTCCTGGCCTTTGTGGTGCTTGATGCCACAATTAAATCCCCCTGGGCTGCCACAGTGCTGTGTCCCCACTGAAGCCATCATTGTCATCCCTCCACCATCCCTTCTCACCCCAAATGCCACCAGGGCAGGTGGCCACACAGATGTGGGGCTGCACTTTGCCTCTGGGGCTCTTGGAGCTGGGCAAACAGCCTCCAGCATTGCTGCTGCAGGCAGCCAGTCCCCAGAGCCCGAGTCCTGCCTGGCAGGAGGGAGGGAGATGCTGGCGGTCAGGCCAGATTTCTGCTTTTCTAACACCAGCCCATCGTCACCTCGTGCTTGGCTGGGTGCTTTGGGCATCTCAGTGGGGGCTGCAGCCTGCGGGGCACGTGGAGCCTCACGCCTGGAGCAGCACCTTGAGGCTCACGTCTGCTCCTGTGGCTCCGGGGCAGGGGGGGGGG
>NW_008608167.1:748-1722 GCF_000691845.1 Merops nubicus
TGGGGCGTGTGCTCCCCTGCACCCCTCTCAGATCGATCGCCCTGGCTCCTGGAACAGCCTCTGGCTTTTCCCCAGCAGCTTGTCTGGCTCCTGTTTTTCTCCCCTTGTACTGATCGGGAGCTGTTGCTGCTGCAGGAGGCATCTCTGGGGAGGACTGGCAGCCGGGCCAGGCTGCAGGCAGAGCAGTGCTGGCCCGGGCAGGATTCGGGCACTCTTGGCTGCATGGTGCCCTTAAAGTGCCAGAACCACTCAGGCCCTCACCTGCTGTTGCCCTATTTATCTGTGCTGGTCTCACTGGCAGAGCGAGACATGTCACCACGGCGTCGCTGGTGCTGGGGGGCGGGTGGGTGCTGGCAGCACCCATCCCCGTTTTTTTGGGAAGCTTTTTTGGCCGTTGGCAGCTCTGCGTGCCAAGGGTGGGCTGCCTGTGCTGGCAGCTGGGGTGAGCCTGGTGGTTTGCTGGGGTGGCTGGTGCTGTGTGGGACACTCTGGTGTCCTCGGGGACAGCTGCATCCCCACAGCTCAGCGATGCAGTGCCTCCAGTGCCTTCTCCATGGGTGCTGCTGTGGCACGTGCTGAAACCCTGTGGGTGAAGTGCTGGTGGTGAGCTGTGCCTGGCAGCCCTGGCAGCCTCCCGGGGGCTGGAGGGACGTGGATGGCACGTCCCCTCCTCGTCACGGGACCGTGCTTGTGCCACCACCCCGGGGGCTGGGGGGCTGTGCCAGCTCCTAGCGCACACGGGAGAGGGGCCTTTGACCCCTGCCGGTGCCCGGCTGTGTGAACAGGCACCTTGGCACTATCTCAGTTTGCTTCCTGGCTAATTAGCAGGGAGATTGTCTTCTGGGAGGTCTCCGGAGCACTGCAGCAGTGTCAGATGAAAGAGGAAAGCTGAGAGCCGTAGCAAGGAGAGGAGAGAAGGTGCTCACCAGAACCTTTGCTGCTGGCACCCGAACGACGGCTGCCTTGGTGGCCAG
>NW_008608167.1:1853-3575 GCF_000691845.1 Merops nubicus
GGCAGCAGCACCCACGGGCGCGGGGCCCAGCTCTGAGCCCCTCCCCAGCGGTGCAGGCGCGGGCGTCGCGTGCTGCCACTCGCCTCCTCCTCCTCTCACCTCTGCTGTCCTGATTTCAGAGGCGAAGGATCAGAAAATCCCCCAGCACGGGTGTCAGCAGCTGTCCCCGTGCAGGAAGGTGTCCCCGGGCAGGGACAAACCTGGCAGCACAGTGAGCAGCCCCGGGTGGGCACGCTGCTGGGGTGGGGGGCACCCGTTGGCACTGCGGGGACCCCGATACCTGGCGGGTGTCTGGTCTGGCTGCCAGGCAGGCGTCGGGCTGGGGTGGTGCTGCTGCAGGGGAGGTGCTGGGAGCTGAGCAGGGGGGTCAGGATGGGGTCCCCCTCCCCAGCTCGTTGCAGCCCAGCCCCGTGGGTGCATTGACCTGTGGCTGTCTGCAGCAGGCTGCTGGCTGCGGCAGCGCTCGGCTTCCTGGCACTGTGAGCCCGTGGCTGTGACTTGGGAGCATCAGAAGCTATTAATCTGGTACCCAAATGATGAATGAAGGCTGCCTTGAAGACTGCATTTGACTGTTAAGACACCTCATGGTTTTGCTGTAAATAATGCAGCCGCTGTGACATGAGAGCAGGTCCTCTATCAAAGGCAAGTGGCAGCCTCTAAAACCACTGGTCCTTGCATTTATTTTTAATTTCTTTATTTCAGAAGATCTCCCCCATGAGTCTGGGGCTGGTTCCCCTTCCTCGAGGCCGGGGCTCCTTGGGGAGGAGCCTGGGTCCCAGCACTGGGGCAACGAGGTGGGAGCTCACCACAGGGTCCCTGCCTGTACTTGTGGTGTCCATTCTCTTTGTCTCCAGCTTGGGATGGGGGTGGGGACCCTGGATGTGACCCCAGGCACAGCAGGGCTGTGAGGATGTGCAGGAGACAGCAGCCAGGCAGCTCATGGAATTTGCACAGGAACTGTGTAGTTCTCCAGCATGGTGCCCCCCGAACTGCCCATCCTGGGGAAGGCTCCTGCGGTCGGGGCTGTCGGCCCCAGCACAGCCTCAGTTTTAATCAGCTGAGCCGAGTGCTGGCTGGTGAGCAGAGGCAGTGAGCAGAGTGTGCCTCGCTGGGCAGGGAGGGTGCAGGCCAGCCCTGTCCTAGCCAGGACAGCAGCAGCACCACGGCTCCGGCGTGGCCCGGTGGCTGTGGCACAGCCCAGGCAGTGGCAGGGCCCTGGCACAGCTCTGAGCTGGGGAATGGTGTGGTGCCTGCTCAGGGGGTTCCTCTCTGAAGGTGCTGCTGCCCCGTGTGGTGCCTCAGTTTCCCTCAGCGTGCAGGAGGCAATGTGCTGTTGAGGTCTGTGAGGGAGCTCAGGAGGGTCTGGTGCCCACGTGTGCCCGGGCAGGGGCAGGGGAGCTTGTGTCACACGGGCCACGCCTTGGCCGTTCCCGTCCCGTGGTGCCACTGGCTGTTACTGGCTCATTGCACCCCTTGCCCGCGCTGCTGCCCGCTCCCATTCCCCCAGCACAAACATCATCCCCTGGGAGGCGTGGGGCTGGAGGAGCAGGAGCTCCCTTTGCCCCCAGCAGGTAATCAGGGGGGATGTGTGGGTGGCAGTGAGGTCCTGAAGCGAAACTGAGCCCAGGGAGCAGCTGACAGAGGGTCTGAGCTGGCAGTGCACGGGCAGCAGCACAGACCTGAGGCAGATGGTGCCAGGGCTGGGGGAGCTGAACGGGGCTG
>NW_008608167.1:3903-5603 GCF_000691845.1 Merops nubicus
CTGGGTTGCTGTGGAACCCTCTTGCACTGGCCTCCTGCAGCATCCCCCTCCCAGCTCCCTGAGCCCGCAGTCTCACTCTGACTCCCCACATCCCTCGCCAGAAATTCTGTTAATTAAATGACCGTTAGAAGCCGAGTCATGTTTTTGCCTTAATTAGACTCTCCTATTCCATTGCTGCGAGCTGAAACTCTGGCCCAGCATGTCCCCTCTCTGTCTGGTGCTGGAGACACCGGTCCCAGAGTGGTGGGAGCACTGCAGGAGCAGGTCTGCACTTGTGTGCAAGGCTGGAGGGATGTGCAGGCGTCGTGCCAGTGGGTCCAGCAGAGATCAGATCTCTCCCACCAGCCCTGGGGCAGCTACTGGCATCAGGGTCTGGCTGGGGTGCTGCCAAATATCTCAGCTCTTACCCCAAAATCCCTGCCTGCCCCCGGGAGGCATTGCAGGAGCATGGCAGCTCCAGAGTGCCCAGGCTCCCTGCCAGCACTGAGGTGGGAGGGAGCTCCCCTCTGGGACCAGTCTGGGGTTTTCGTTCCCAGTTACCCAAGCGCAGGCATGGGGTGGTGCAGGTTTTGGGGTCCCAAAGCTGAAATTTGTGGAGGGCTGGGGGGTCCCCACATCTCCATCCCAGAGGGATAACTAGCAGCTCATTGGCTTAACGGGCACCACGTCCCCAGCTTTGCCATCCCATAATGGAGTGGTCACTCATTGCTCTGGGCCCATGATGGCCTCAGCCCCTCGTTAGCTAACGAGCCTCCCCGTACACTGGGATCCCCTCAGGACAGGCACCCAGAGCCTGGGCTGGGGGAGCTGGGGGCTGGGCCACCCCTGCCCACTGCTCAGCACTGCCAGTGGCTCCTGCTGTTAATTGCTGCCTTGGCCTCATTAATCTTGATTTGTTGCCATTTTCTGCCCTCCATCATCACCTCGCCTCCCTGAAGGGGAGAGGTTTCGGCTGCCAAAGCCCCCTCTGTGGGGGAGCTGGGGGGTTCCCAGCAGCGGGGTCCCTCCCGGTCCCCACCCCGCTGGGGAGCGCTGGGCTCGTGTGGCGTGGGGGTGACGGGGACACCCCGACCCTTCTGGTGTCCCCAGGTCCCTCCCTGTGCCTGCTCCAGGGCCGATGGGCGCAGGGGGGCTGGGGGAGGGGGCTCCCGAGGACCCTGGAGGGCAACCATGGTGCTAAAATGACTTCTTAAAAGTCCAGATGAGTCCACACCGTTTTGAAGAGCCCATCTGCATAACCCAGCGGGGCCGTTTGCTGCAGGGTGAAGACTCCCCCAGCTGCTTGGCCATGCACCCCACTTCTCCCTGCATAGTCCCCAAAGCCCCCCCCCCAACTGACGTGTTCTCCCTGCTCCACCCATCCCCTTGGTGGGCAGGGAGGTGGAGGAGCTTCTGCCCGGGGCAGCGGGGACCTGCGGTGCTCTGCTGAAGGGACCCTCACCGGGAAAACCCAAATCCCCTTTTTTTTGGCCTGTGGGATGTGCTGTGTGCTGCAGCAGCCTGGGGGGTGTGTGGGGGTGTGTCTGGGACAGGAGGAGGGATGGAGGGCTTGTAGAACAGATTTTTCTGGGGCCAGAACTTTTCCTGATAGGGGCAATGCCCCAGGGATGGAGGGATGGGTGGGTGGAAATGGGATCCCTGGCTCCAACCTGGGGTTTTCATCCTTCCAGAGCCTGGGGCCCTGCCAGCAAATGAAACCC
>NW_008608167.1:5730-5973 GCF_000691845.1 Merops nubicus
GGCCAAAGCCCCAGTGGGGCTTTTTCTGGGCTCTGTGCAGCTTCTGAGGCTTTAATGGCGAGGGGGGCCAGGGGGGATTTTGGCAGTGGTGGGGGCTGTGCCTGGAGTGGGGTTTGCTGGTTACAGCCCCTGGGAAGCTGTGCTGGAGATGGGACCTGGGGGCTCCTCCTAGGCCAGATGTTTGCAGCTGGGAGGCCAGCAGCTGTGGGGCAGTGGGTCGCAGGGCTGGGGGCGATGCGCCGG
>NW_008608168.1:0-892 GCF_000691845.1 Merops nubicus
GGTCTTGGAGAACCCCATGCATCAAGAACCCTGGAGATCTCCATGCAACAAAGGTCTTGGAGAACCCCATGCATCAAGAACCCTGGAGATCTCCATGCAACAAAGGTCTTGGAGAACCCCATGCATCAAGAACCCTGGAGATCTCCATGCAACAAAGGTCTTGGAGAACCCCATGCATCAAGAACCCTGGAGATCTCCATGCAACAAAGGTCTTGGAGAACCCCATGCATCAAGAACCCTGGAGATCTCCATGCAACAAAGGTCTTGGAGAACCCCATGCATCAAGAACCCTGGAGATCTCCATGCAACAAAGGTCTTGGAGAACCCCATGCATCAAGAACCCTGGAGATCTCCATGCAACAAAGGTCTTGGAGAACCCCATGCATCAAGAACCCTGGAGATCTCCATGCAACAAAGGTCTTGGAGAACCCCATGCATCAAGAACCCTGGAGATCTCCATGCAACAAAGGTCTTGGAGAACCCCATGCATCAAGAACCCTGGAGATCTCCATGCAACAAAGGTCTTGGAGAACCCCATGCATCAAGAACCCTGGAGATCTCCATGCAACAAAGGTCTTGGAGAACCCCATGCATCAAGAACCCTGGAGATCTCCATGCAACAAAGGTCTTGGAGAACCCCATGCATCAAGAACCCTGGAGATCTCCATGCAACAAAGGTCTTGGAGAACCCCATGCATCAAGAACCCTGGAGATCTCCATGCAACAAAGGTCTTGGAGAACCCTATGCATCAAGAACCCTGGAGATTCTCCATGCATTAGGATATCTTGGGGACCCTCATGCATCAAGAACCCTGGAGGTTCTTCATGCACCAGGGGTATTGAAGACCTCCGTGCATCAAGAATTTTAGAGATCTCCATGCAACAAGGGTCT
>NW_008608169.1:0-281 GCF_000691845.1 Merops nubicus
CGTCCTGCTGCTCTGCAGTTCATCACACGTGGCCCGTGCTGCCAGGACCGCCCTGCTCCGTGGCCGTGGGAAGGGACAAGGTGCTGGGTCAGCTCCTGCTGGGACACGGGTCCAGCCAGGGATGTCACTCGTGTCCTGCTGCTCCAGCCTGGCACGGCTCCGGCCCTGCCTCCCTCCCTCCAGCTGCCCGGGGACAATGTGGTGGCCCTGCCTCAAGCCCCTGCTCCACCTCCCCTCCACGCTGGCTGAGCCACCCGGGCCTGGGGGGAGCTCCCGGCTCT
>NW_008608169.1:629-1125 GCF_000691845.1 Merops nubicus
CCAGCAGAGTCCCTGGCCCGGGGAGGGCAGTGGGGCAGAGCCTGGCCGTGCAGTGACCCCCACGTGTCTGGGCACCCCAAGGCCCACGAGAGGAGCAGCCCCGAACCTCCTGGGGCATCACTGCTGCTCTGCCCTGCCCCGGTGTGATGGGCAGGGGACACCGGGCTGAGTCCCGACCCAGGGGCAAGGGACAGGAGAGTTTTGGGGTAGCAACAGCAGAACTGGGGAGCACAAGGCAGAGCCCAGCAGTCCCCACTCTGCTGACTCGAGCAGAGAGAAGGGCCAGGTCAGGCCAAACACCTTGGTCAGCGTCTGCTTTGCTCCAGTTCCTATTTCACTTACGAGGCAAAACCTGCGAGGGGTGTGAGCACTCCCCACGCAGCCCCAGCCCCAGCCCTGCCCCTCCCCTGCCCCACGGCCGGGCACACTCATCGCTGCCTACACACACCAACTCCCCGAGGGCCAAACACTGGCGGGTGGGGGGCGGCGGCCCCCC
>NW_008608169.1:1155-2425 GCF_000691845.1 Merops nubicus
CCAGCCCTGGCTGTCCCGGCACCACGCCCGCTGCTGCAGAGATTTATTTGCCTCTTACAAAACCCTTGGCCGTGGCACCGGCTCTGCCCTGCTGGCATGGGAGCTGGCAGCAGGGCTGGCCATGCTCTGGGGTCCTGGTGCCCCAGCTCCCAAAGCCCAGACCCAGAGAGGATCAGGCTGGTGCCAGGGGCTTTGAGGGTGCGGCCAGGCTGCAGAGAGCACAGGGTGTGCTGGCAGAGGGACACGTGTGGGGACTCCAGGCCCTGGGGTGCCTGAGGTCCTTTGGGGCATTGTGACTGCAAAGCCCAGAGCCACAGCTCATATTTGCTGCCATGTTCTACAGCTGCCTGGCCTTCCTGTGCCCACTGGTGCTGCCTAGGACTCTCCTGGCACCCTGAGGGTGCCAGAGCAGCATGTTTAGCTTGTCCCATGGTGCCAGGCAGTGCACGGAGCTGCTCAGGCCCCTTATCTCCACAGGCAGCGTGTGCCAGCCTGGCAGGGGGACAGCAAAACCTTGGCAGGCTGTACCTGGGTCCAGCTGGAAAACAGCTTGGCCACAGCCCCTTCTTTTGGTTACAAGATGCCAGGGAGCCAAGCACCCATTTGCCTGCAGACCTGCCAGGCCTCACCCAGCAGCAGCACCCTGGAGGTGACAGCAGAGATGTGCCCTCCCCAGGGGACCCTGAATCCCACCAGGTCCCCACACCCAGGCACTGGTATTGCCATGATGGTGCTGAGTGCCCAGGCTTCCTGACAGCCACTGTGCTCACCCCGTGGCACGGGCCTTCCCTGGCATACCGGGTCCAGATGGAGCTGTTGCCTTTCTGCAGGTCTTGGTGTGCTCATGCCACGGGCTCAGCCTTGTGCCCCCCGGGAGGTCGAGCCATGGCAGCTGGTCTGGCACAGGGCAGAACAGGCTGCAGGTCGAGCTGGTTTCAGGGGCACAGGGAAGCTCAGGGCCCGGGTGCTGGGGCTGGTGCTGTCCCCGAGGCTGTGGTACCCCAACCCAGCAGCAGGTCCTTGCCAGGCTGGGGCCAGGTTTGGGTGAAGCCCCGTGGGGCTGAGGCCAGAGGTGGAGACGCTGCCCTGCTCCCCACTGCCCTGGGCCCCACTGCCCATCGCCCGCCTGCTCCAGGACAGGCGCTGGCTGAATTTCAGTCTTTACCTTTGCTCCCTAACGAGGAGCAGGAGGGAACACCCTGAACAGCCTCCCCTGCTCGGGGCTCACCCTGAGCCCGTCGGCCTCGCGGGAAGCAAACACAGCCCGGGG
>NW_008608170.1:0-3199 GCF_000691845.1 Merops nubicus
ACAGGCTGCTGAGGCTCAGAGTGCTCCCTCCCCAGGCCCCCCCCTCCCTCTCCATCGTGTCACACCAAGAACCAGCACTGGCTGACCTGGTTTCAGCCAGTTTTCCTCCATGATTAACGCTCTCTGGGCCCCGGTTCACTCTGTTATTCTCACCAAATTAAAGAGCAGCCCCGGATCCTCGTTAGATTCGCTCACACTTGAGCAGTGTCATGTGGTCAGTAGCCCATGGCAATACACTAAATTAAAGGCCTAATGCAGAATCCACCTACAAGCCTGACAACTAATGAATCGAGGGCTCCAGGCCCCAGAGGACCTGCACTGGGATGAAGCCACTTCACACCGAGTCAGCGCAGAAGTGCAGTCCCTGGGCTGTCATTCAGAAATAAAGAGTTGTTTAATTTTATTCACCGCAGGACACGGAAACAACCACATCTCTGTAACTGATGGCTGGTTTGCTGGAGAGCCAGGCAGCGACGACCCCTCTCGGCACCAATCCCCAGAGCGCGGCAGCTCCCGCCTGCGCTCCGTGGGTGCCAGCAAATGAGCTCCAACTTGGTTTCAGTGAACCAGTTTTGAGTCCCCAGCACAGACATGCGGACTTGCTTGCCTGCAGTCAAAATGAATACCCCTACCCATCCCTCCAAACCAGCACTGGCTGCTCCAGACCACTCAACTTGGCCACTACCCTAGACCCCCAGCCCTGCATGGCTCTTCTTCCACGCAGCACCTGCTGCTTCCCAAAACAGTCATCCAAGACAGCACAACTGCCCTTTTAGAGTAGAGAGAAGGAAGACATTTTTTACACTGAGGGTGGTGAGCCCTTGGCCCGGGCTGCCCAGAGAGGTGGTAGAAGCCCCATCCCTGAATCCATTCCAGGTCAGGTTGGACAGGACTCTGAGCAACCTGCTCTAGTTGCAGATGTCCCTGCTCCCTGCAGGGGGGATGGACTAGATGACCCTGCAAGGTCCCTTCCGAGCCAAACCATCCTAGAGTTCTATGATTGTGTGAGCTGCCCGCGGTACAGCACCCAGCCCTCACAGGTAAATGCCACTGCCTGCAGGCATCAGTCAGCACCAATTGGTCTTAGGCTTTTTCTCAGCCCGAAATAAACAGACCATGGCTCACACTTTGGGCTTTTAGACCCTGCTCCTCACCCTCCAGCAGCGGCTGGGCAGGCACTGGGTGTAAACACTGGGGCCAATGCAGAGGCCATCAATTTTGCTCTGAAGCATTTCAAGTTGGAGCTGGAGTCTGGAAAGGTTCAGGCTGCTGCATCAGACAGCTCCAGTCCGCAAAGGTCAGCGCTGTTTTGGTAAGGAAATGTTTGCTGGAACCTTCCCCTCCCCCAGATGCCTGCTCTCAGCCTCAGCTCTCACACTCATGCTCTGCTCCAGCTGCAGAATCGAAGAGGCTGCACCAAGTGCCGCTGCTCTTCCCAGGGCACACCCGTGTCCCCAAGAGGGGCACACCGCAGCACTCCCGAGGCACGGCACAGGGCGCATCAGAACGTCAGAGTTAGGAGCATTTTCTCAGCCTCTTGCACACCAAAGACAGCATCTCCCTTCCTCAATGAACATCCAAGTGAGCCCAGGGCACAACCAGTGGTGAAGGACACCGGTGCTGCCCCAGCAGCATACCAACTGGCTGCCAAGCATTGGGACAAATCCAGACCCCAGCAGACCAGACCCATCACAGACCACATGAGAGGATGATCAGAAATACCTGTCCAGAGGAGCCCCTGCTCTTGTGATGGAGACACTTCCCTATGGGCCATCCAGGATCTCTCTGCATTTCCTCATGTCATCCCAAAGCCGGGAGGCTTCCCAGCAGAAGGCATTTTGATCCCCAGCAAAGGGCTACCTGGCAGGCTTCACCTGCAGCTCACCCATCCCAGTGCCATGCAGAGCTGCTCTGCTCCCGCATCTGGGAACAGCTGGCCATGAACTTCAGCAGAGGCACCAAAAGGCAGAAAAGCCAGGAGCAGAGTGCAGCACAGCCCCCAGTGGTGGGTTGGGCAGGGGAACCCCCACCAGTGTAGCCATGACAGTGCCCAGGCAGGGGAGGCCGAGAGGCACTGAGCCAGCGGCGGGCAGCAGCCTGGCTAGGTGCACAGGCACAGCGGCTGTCGCGGTGGCCTTTCAAGTCTGACCTGGTTTAAATGCCACTCAAATTATTTTAAATGCCAGTGCTGCACATAAAGCACCTCTGAGGCCCCGGCCGTGCTCCTGGAGCTCCATGGAGCCTTTGGCTGGAGCCCCGCTCAGCCACAGCGCCTGAGCTGAGCCCACTCCTCTGGAAGAGCTCGCCAGCGAGCGATCGCTGCCGGACACGGCCGCGTCCGAACTGCCGAGGGGTCCCTGATGCCCAAAGGCACAAACACAATTTCACAACAGGCAGCTCTACTTAAGGTTCCTCACTGACAAATGCAGCTATTTATGTGACACTTATAAATGTGCGCACACAATGGACCCTGGAAAGCTTTGTGCCTAAATACTGTCAGCACTCTGACAACATTTTTATTATACTGGTAAATAATTTGTTTTGCTGCTGCTTAATTGGGAATCAGTAAAGTGCCTATGTTTAATTACATTCCCCATTTCAGAATGGTGGGGATCAGTTGGTCTTTTGCTCTCCCTACAGAGATCAGGGACTTTGTGGTTAGGATTCGGAGAGTGCAGGGGGAGAGCAGCCCCTGGAAAGAAACGGAGGCAGTTCACAGGATCGGTGTTCACTACAGACAACCCGCGTGGAGAAAGGTCAGGCCACACTCACCCTTCCCCATCGGTAAACCCCCACTGCTCAGCTCAGACAGAACAATCTACAAGCACCTGGCACTTGTGCAAGCAGGGGCTGTGATCGGGTGCATCTGGCAAACCTGGAGGAGGCCTCGTGACACGAGTGGGTGCAGAATGTGGATGGTAACTCCGTGCCCCTGGCAACAGAGCCCTCTCCCCAGCGCGGGCAGCAGTGCCCAGGCTGGTGCCATGGCAGGGCTGCTCGGCTTGGAGGCAGGGGCGTGCGAGAGCTCGTGGGGGGATATAAATAACAATATGCTGCGCTGCCTCGGAGACAGCTGGGTGGTAACTCTTGCAATTACTCGCTTGTAAATGGCAACCTTTACATGTGCTTGACTCGTGACATCTCTACGCGCTCCACCTCCAGAGCGCTGCCGGCGCGGCTGCCGGGGGGCCCCCCCACC
>NW_008608170.1:3367-6558 GCF_000691845.1 Merops nubicus
TTGGCCTGCTGCTGCCACCACGCGCTGCATGCTCCAGGTGGGCAGGCTCCTGCACCCAAACCTCCCTCCTCATCACCAAAGTGCCAGCAGACCCGTGGCACAAGGAGGAAGCATCATCCTCACTGTCTGTGGCTGGTCCGAAACGCTTCAGTGCATCCTCACAAAGAAATGGCCACCAGAAAACTTGCGCCCATAAAGCACTGAGCTGCAGACACAGGACCCCTAAATCTGCAGCCTCTGGGGGACGTGGAAATGCTCCCCAGGAACCCTCCAAAACAGCATAATGGGGGGGCTCCGCAGCCGTGTGGGTCAGTCACCCAGAGTGGGTGTGCAGAGCTGGGTGCAGCCAAAAGCAGAAGGCTGGAAAACCTGCTGATGGGCAGTGCCACAGCCCCCGGGCAGGCCCGGGTGGACACTTCCCTCTCCTGCCCACCGCTGCCACCAGCTCATCCCTGCACAGGAGCACGGTGGGACAAGGAGGACCTGAGGCTGAGATGTGTTTATCTACTGCTGGCACACAGCCCATCTGCCCCACGTTGTCCCATCTGGACAAAGCACAGCCACTTCTCTAAAGCATTCTTTTTCATTCTGAATATGAGAGCTGCATTTTAACAGTTTTTTTTTTTTCCTAGACAGACTTCAATCTCATTAATTTTAAGACACTCTAAGCTCTCTTTAGCAGTCTCTAACATAATTCTCCTAACTTAAGATACACTAGATAGAAGTAGCCAATCCTGTCCGTAATTGTATATATGGCCAGCAATTCAAATTCACTTCCCTTGATTTAATGTCCTATTTGTATTCTATCAATAAATGAAGTTCTCAGGACCATACTTAAATGGAAGCAGCACTATGCTCTGATAGCCAAAGCCAGCAAAAAAAATTTCATCACTAAACCAAAACGTCTTGTAGTATATGATTCCTTGACTTATTGTTCTCTCCTCTTCACTGCACTTGAATATTAAATGTTGTATTAATAGCTCACTCTTAATTATCCATGAGTAATGTACTACAACCAGAAAATTAATGGAGGGAAGCACCACAAAAATGGAAAAAAATTCTCACTATCCCCAATACCTTTTCAAACCGCCTGTGAGAGGAAGGGAGACACACACACTGCCTTGACTGCTGCCAGCCAGACCTGTGCTGGGGAGGGGTCTGCCACTGACCCCTGCGACTGCTGCTCCTCGGCCTCCTGGACACTGCTCACCACGGCAAGGAGATGACGAGCAGGGGTACGATAATGATCACATAGATCTGGGGGTGGCCTAGAGAGGGGCACACTGTGGCAACCACTACCAGTCCTATAGTCCAAGATGGAGAAGATGAGACCAGAGTGGGAAATTCAAGACTGCCAAGAAAGACTTTCCCATAAACACATAATTCAGCTCTAGACTTCACTGCTGCAGGAAGGTGTTGAGATTTGAACTTGAGAAGACTGACAAAGGACTGGGTGTTTCTACAGACACCGTGTATCCTCAGAGTTAAACATGACAGCTGACAAGCGTGGGAGGAGATGCTGCACCCCTCATCTCATCACCACAGTTTGAAGGGCTCTCCAAAGGGCACCTGACAGGGAAGGCCCCTCGTCTCTGCTGGGACATTTCCTCTTTGCAGAACCAAGGGCCCAGCTCAGACCCTGATCTCAGTGAGTGGCAGGACAGACCCACAGCACTCATTGGTTCCCAGGTCTCACATCCCATGGGCACAGACCCACAGGCTGGATCAGCCAGGCTATGCTTTGATCTGGCAATGCAGCTCACAGTCACCCACCTAAATCCCACCCTGTGTGCTCAGCTGCTATCAGGCTCTCAACTCACCCATGCCTAGAAACTGAGACCTGTGAGATGTCACCAGCATCACATGCACAGCACAGACTGTATATACTGCCACTCTCAGTGCAGGGTCTTTGTCTCCATAAGTGGAAGCACGGCTGTCACATCAGCCACACGCCACACAACACACCTAACCCTCTCCCACCACCAGCACTATCTCCACTCACTGGAGCATCTCAGCTTTGTGGAAGCAGAACAAGCCTCCTAAAACGCAATCTTGGCAACACCACACCCAGTGACAGACACAGTGAGGACAGACAGACAGGCAGACGCACAAGTTGGAAGCCTGTTTTGTAAGAAAACCCAACAGCCTGCTTCCTTGAGCAGCACTTTCTAGCTGGGCTGTTTTGCAGCCTCATGAGAGCAGACAATCAGCACTGCAGAGGAATCAGACCATAATGTTCCTCTAACTCCATCACTAGAAATACTGTCCCGGGGAGGGAAATGTGTGGAAGTTGTCTGTACTCTAACATGAAGCACAGGAATTAAAGCTCTGGTACCCTGCTCTGAACTTTGTAAAGCTGACTTACAGAACTGTCCGGCTCAGGGAAGGGAATTAGCGACTCTGTCTCTTACGCAACACAGGCCTTAAAAAATTAACAGGCCATTGCTGAGGTTTAGGGGTTTTTTGTTTGTTTGTTTCATTTCTGCCTGTTACAATGTAATTTAATGACTCAGGGCTCTTCTCTGAGCTCCTGGCTCAACTCACAGGGAGAGCATCAGGGCAAGGGGCTGAAGTGCAACAGGCCCCTCCAAGGTCACCCCAAGGGCATGGGGACACTGGCTCTTCCACAGCAGCCTCCGGAGACCACTCCTGGACCCAGGGGCTCCTCCGAGGATGGCACAGGTTGAACCGCTCGGCAGTGAGCCATTGTCGCCCTGCACCCCAACAGGGACCGTGTCACCCAGCAGGCTGTGCTGCCGGACGTCCCCACAAGTGCTGCACCAGGAAACCACCACCCTGTACCCTGTGCCCAGGCCGGGCTGCCAGGGACAGTGCCAGCATGGCTTCTGCAAGGCGGCCGGGGCCACCACGGCATCCAGCTCTGCCAGTGCAACCCCGGGGCTGCTCCAGAGGAGCGAAACGGTGAGGTGCTAATTAAATATGTGCCTCCCATTGCCAGAGCCCTGCAGCAGCCATGAATTATGCAGCGACTCACTTACATGTCAGCAGGATCACAATATTGATGAGTTACCCCATGTGTAATCTGATAAAAACCAAGATAAACTCAGCAAAATCTGAGTGTACTACGGTCCTTTCCCTTCAATAAACAATTTCAGCCCAGCCCTGGGAGCACCTCTGTGCTCCTCTCTCCCCTCACCTTGGGCAGCCCAGCCCGGTGGCTCCTCAGCGTG
>NW_008608171.1:0-441 GCF_000691845.1 Merops nubicus
TGCAGGGAGGGGGCTCGGCGATCTCCGTCACACGAGGGGTTACCCTTCGGCTCGTCGCTTTTTTATTTTTATTTATTTATTACTTTATTTCCTTGTTTATTTACTTTGCAGTTGGGCTGCTTATATAAAACATAGCTTTGGGGATTACAGTGGGCTCTCACGCCACGCACCGGGAGGGGAAGGGAGCAGCCATCCAGCCAGGGGGTCCTGACGCTGTAAAACTAACAATTTGGCCTCAAAAGTGACACCACCCTCCACACAGCTGCCAAAAATAACCTCACCGAAGCTTCGGACTGGGATTCTCGCCCGGTGCCTGCCGGCCGGGCCCGCGGCCAGGCTGTTTTGAGGTAAATCCCCCCGTTTTGGCTGCGCTACACGTGCCAAAGTTTTACAGCTGGAGGGACCGGCGAACGGGACCCGCCTTTTTTTTCTCCCGCCCCG
>NW_008608171.1:472-3464 GCF_000691845.1 Merops nubicus
GTGCCACCAGCCTGTCACCGCAGCGTGCCCGCACGCCGCTCATTGACCGCCCGTCCAGGGGTGCTATTTACCTACAGCCACCGTCTGGCACAATTAACATTTACATGACAAAGTACGCGGTTCTCTTTCTCAAAGAGCTTCAATTAAGGCAATAAGCTGTTTTCTGGGGAAGCCCGTTGTTTACTTAGCCGTTCAATGGGGTCAATTTACTGAAGCTGTTGCTTGCGTCTCGGTCTTTGAGGTAAATTTGTGAAGGGGAAACACCCGAGGAAAACACCAGCATTATAATCGCACGCTGGCCACTGCCGTGTTGAATTGTTTTGTATTTTATTGATGTTACTTGACCATCAACCAATAAAACACGTCTGGCTATCGTTATTACGGTTACTCCTTCACTGTTCTAGGAGCAAAGTGCCCAGTTTCTCCCTCCTTTTTGTCCGTCCTGCATATCTAACTTCTGGCGTGGGAAGTGATGCGGGAATGTGGTTTGTGGTCCTCCAAATTTATTCTCTCATGCAGCAAGTGAGATTTCCTAGGATTATCTGTCAGGTGCCGTTTCCCTAAAACTTGGGAGGGGGGGCAAAACGAAGTAGTCAAACCATATACCGCTTTATGTCACAGAAAAACAAACAAAAAAAGTGTAAACAACAGCGGATATGGTTCTTTGAAGGCCAGTTTCAGGAGTGGAAGAGACCAGATCGAGTTATTTAGCATACCAGAGCATTGTAAAACAGTTGGAGTGAAGTTGCAGGTTGCGTGAGTATGCATGTTAACTAGCAGAGACCCGGGCTTATTCTTTGTGAAAAGGGAGCGGCAGATTGCTGTGCAAGGCCAATGTTAAAAAGGCAGCTGAATTTAACACCATCTGGAAGAAAAGATCCCTTCACGACTTTCTCACACCGTCAGACAAAACTAGTGTCTCTTGTTCTGAGCCCTTGTCTATGCGACCATACAATACTGAGTCATTATACTTTTGCTGAGAGAAAATTTGAGAACACAATATGGGGAACCAGTGAATGACCAAGTTTCATTGTGCCCGCTTAAGTCGATTGAAATCTACGTCTAGAGCCATGAATGGCAGCATTGTTTTCCTCACCGGGGCTGTACTAAATGTCAGCACAGTGTAAAGAAAAACTTGAAGTCTGCAAATAACTTACCAGATCTCAATTATAATATTTTCCCACACTAGAACTAATATCATTGCTAGGGTCCACAATGCAGGAAATACAAAAAGTTGTGGGGGGAAAAAATGAGTTCATTTACAAGTTATTTCAGCCAGATAAACATTTTAATTTTCTATGGGAACTGGAGTTCAGTGCATAGAGCTGGCTAATCACTTACTGAGAAGTCCAAGTTACCAAACTGCTTCTCATGTAATTAAGAACATAAACTGTGTGGACAAGCTCGTATTCAGCAACTGCTGCAAGCCCTCCAGCTTGGGGCTGATAAAATGTTAATAAGTGTGCTCTACAGTACAGGGGTCACTTCTTCTGAGTCCAGGGGAAGATTTCTTCTCTAAAGTTTAGCAGAAATAAAGCTGAGGCTGATAAGAAAAGCAGTGGGAAATGCAATTCTCCAGGTGCTGGAGGAAATCCATCAGGGCATCTCAGTGTAGACCCAGGTACCAGAAGGAATGCTTCCAGTTGTCTGAGTTTTTACTACTACTCTTTTTTATTTATTTTCAACCCCCTCCCTTCACTTGATAATAGTTTGTCATGAGTGATAGTCCTGTTTAGCATCCGTGTGCTCAGACACAGTTCAAAGACATCGCAAGCAGTTAGTCCTATGTGCTTTACTAGAACATCTGTGTTTTCAATCTAAGTGACCATGATTCTGTCTGTGTTCCACAAAGCTCTGTACAGTTCCTGGCATAAAACCTCCAAAACAACGAGTAACTGCCCTTGTGCTGAGTAATGCACCCCTCCAGCCACTCCACCTGCTGCTGCTCCCAGCAGGGCCGTCACCAGGACCATGGGGATGCTGGTGATGCTGGGGATGCTGGTGATGCTGGGGATGCTGGGGATGCGAGGCAGGCAGAGGACCAGTGTGGGGGCTGGGCAGATGCTGGAGCCACAGAAATTGTCTTTTCTGACTTTCTCACCCAACCAGTTGTGAGGGAATGAGGGAGGTGGGGCCGTGTGGGCTCGGAGCAGAAGCAGGGTGGCACGAGCAGGTGCTTAAATCCTGCCCGTGGAGGTGGAAAGAGAACCAGGCCTTCCTCAGTGCCTTGCCTGCCATACACAGCCTAGCAGAAAGGGCTGCCTGTGTGAATGGGCATGTCCACCAGTGCATCTCCCCCTTCCCTAAAGTTGCCATTAATATGTATTAGCATTAGGCCGGATTCATCACTTCTGTTTCAATTAAAAGAGAGGCTGTGAAATATTTCATTTGTGGAGAAGCCAAGGGCACACAGTCCATCAGGGCAGCCCTCGACTTTCCTGCTTGAAGGAAGATTTGTTTTCTGATTTCTGTGGGCTACCTCCACAATGGGTAGGGTGGGGGCATAGCTGTCCCACAGACACATGATGAAAAATGTCCATTTAGATTTTTAAAATGTACATCACTACCATGGACTGCTTACCCTGGGGTGAGCACATTAATTGCTCCTTACCTTCTCCATTATTTAAATTTGGTAGGAAGAAAACATCAGCTTGACAGTTAAATTTCTGAACTAAATGGCAAGTGCATGAGGTAAAAATTAGTATATTTTTACCTGCCCCTCTGAGAGGCAGTGGGAAAGGAGAGGAGATTTTCAACTTTGCTCATCTCCATCAACAGGAACCTGTTTTTTTCTTCCTGAAGCCCTCACTTGTGTGTGACTACAAACTATAAACACGTGTGTCTATGCATATAGATCCATAGTGTGTGGTGTGAAGCTGGTGCAGAGGTTACGTGTCCTGGATCAGGGTCTAACGTGGATGAACTTGTGCCATTGGCTTTTCAGGGGGTGGGATTTGAGTCTCCAGCTAGGGTGTGGACCTGTAGATTTCAG
>NW_008608171.1:3489-3757 GCF_000691845.1 Merops nubicus
TAGGGAAAAGAGATGGGGCTGAACACCCCCTGTCTTTTAATGGTAATGCTAAAAGAGTTATTTTCTCCCTTAATTCCATACAACAAACACTTAGCTATGACAAAGCCAAACTGTGCTGTGCTTGTCCTCAGTGCTACTCGAGAGATCAGGCTCCTGCCTGCCCACTCCTCTGCAGTTGGGGCTGGGAGCAGAACAGGCCAACAAACAACAACTGTTAGGCCTCACGACGTTGAATCCTGTTCCTTATCTGACAGCCACGGAAAAAAAG
>NW_008608172.1:0-466 GCF_000691845.1 Merops nubicus
CCATGGGGTCCTGCCAGGGGGGCAGGAGCTGGCTATCCCACCTCTAGGAGAGCCCCCTCCCCGACAGCCAGAGCCACTTCTAGCCCAGCTCTCAGTGCTGCTGAAGCCCAGGGGAAGCCGCCCTTGGGTTGAGGCTGCCCCACATGTGGAGGGCACAGGGCAGGAGGGTCCTGCCTGCATCTGCTGGGGGTCAGGCAGAGGAATCTGGGTCTGTCCCTCTCCCGTGTGCCCCCCACGTCACTGGCAATAGCTGTGGGTGTTTGCTGATGCCAAATAAAGACCCAGGGGCCAGTCCCAGGAGTCTCCCTGTGCTCTCCCCTGTCCCCCCACCATGTCCCCACCGTGCCCAGGGACACAGCTGTGGATCCAGCCCCTGCCCCACGCCCCCGTGGCATGGCCGATGTCCCCACGGCATGGCCGATGTCCCCAGCAGTAAGGTGACAGCTCTGGAGCGAGTCTCCAGCCA
>NW_008608173.1:0-3528 GCF_000691845.1 Merops nubicus
GGCAGATGTAGGGGGTTTACACCCCCTGGAGGATAGTGGGTGAATTAATCTGACATCACTCTCCCCTGCATGCTTTTTGGCAGGCTCAACCCCCCCAAGACTGCCCTCAACCTCAGCGCCCAGGCGCATGCCCACCATGCCCATGGTTGGTGTCTTCCTCTGGGCCACCCTGCTGACTCTGGGCTGGCGGGCTGCCCATGCCAAGGACCACGGCCTCGCCATCCCGAGGGTCCAGCTCTCCTTCAAAGGTAAGAGCCCAGCAGCTGGAGTTGGGGAGTAAGGTGGGACCCCAAGTCTGTGGAGTAGACCAAGGGCACCCTGGTCCATGCTGCTTCTCCTCCCTGCCTGAGGGGGGCATCAGCAGGCTGCACCCCTAGAAACCTCCGTGGGGATCTGTATCCCACTGTGGCTGAGCCTCCAGTTTGCCCCCCTCTCCCTCTCTGGCAGGGCTGGTAGCCTGCCCAGTCCTCCCCCCGGTGTGCTTCCCCTTGCAGGTGGGTGGGTGGCTCCCTCCCTCCGTCTGGCAAAGTGGGGTGCTGGGTTGTGGGAAGCCCCCCCAGCAGTACCCCAAGTCCAGAGAGCAGCTCGATGCTGCCCCGAACCCCCCCAGCTGGTACTAGCGCCTGGGAGCTGGCAGTGAGCTGGGAGAGGCAGGAGGGTAGGATTCTGGGCTGGGGGGAAGGAGCTTAACCCTTTGGCTGCCTGACCCACCCAACCCCCTTTGTGAGCCAGGGGGAACCTCCTGGTTGATTTTGTGGTGCATGTTGGCAGAGAGGTTGGTCCTGAGCTCTTGCTGTGGGCATGCTGAGAGGGGTTGGGGGGGCAGCGAGGCAGGGCTTAGGGTTACAAACCTCAAGGAGCAGAATGGAAACCGTCCCTGCTAGCATGGTATATTTGGTGCTGCCGTCACCCTGGGCCCTGCCGGGTGGGTCCCAGCATGGGGATGTGTGTCAGGAGGGTGACAGGCACGCAGAGTCCTGTGTCTCCCTCCTCTCGGGATCCCGGGGGAATTGAGGGGCCATGGGGGAGCTGGGCCCATGCTGCCTGTGCCCCAGCTGTGCCATCCTGCTGTGGCTTTGCCCACCAGTCGTGTGCTGAACTGGCAAGCCCAGGGTGCGGTGGTAGAGCTGACGGTGAGCACGATGGCCCTGGGGCCGGCATAGCCCCTCAGGAAGGGCTGGAGGCTGACAGCAAACACGGCGGAGGCAGGGCAAGCCGCTGGAGATAAAGGCTGGTCTCGGCACAAAAAATGGCTGGAATGAAGAGGCTGGGGACAAGTCCAGGCTGGAAAGGAGTGTGAGGTTCCTCCCTGCTCAGCAGGCGCTGCTCTCCTCTGTGAAAGGTGGTTTTGGGGGGCTTCTGGTGCACTTTGCCCACTGCCGCATCCTGCCCAGGGATGCAACTCATGTCCTGGCTTGGAGCATCTACTCACAGCCTCAGTGGGGGAGGGCTCCGGAGAAGCCCCGGCCAGACCTGACACCTGCCACCCCGGTGAGATGTGTGTTAATGCTTGTGGCCGTCCTGTGGCCGCCGTGTGCCCTGGGAGCAGGATTAATTCCGGATAAGTGTGGTCAGGCCTGCTGAGCCGTGGGGCGGGGGCTGGTTTGGGATTGCGTATTTTGGCCACAGTTTGGCGGAGCGGATATCCCTGCCCCTGCCCAGGCAACCTGTGGGTGTCACCCAAGTGCCTGCATTGGGATTTGCAGTCCTTCTCCCCCTGCCCGGGGTCCCTGGCAGGGCTCACCATCCCTTCGCTGCCCAGGGAATGGATTTGGGTTGGCAGAAGGGCTGGTTTGCCCTTGCACATGGAGAAGAAATGCGAGTGGCACACTGGATCCAAGCACACCGGGATCAGGAAGAGGCACTGCTCAGCTCTTCCCTGCCCACGCTCTCGCAGCAGTGGTGGTGATGGTGGTGGTGAAGTAGCCCAGGGTCTTCCTCGGGGGCCACCCAGGAGCCACATGCCAAACTGCTGGTAAGCGGCTTTCCTGCATCAGTAATGTGTGCGTGGCCTCCTAGAAGCCATGGGGCCACGAGATGTGGGGTGGCAGCAGCTTTTTCCAGCTGGTTCAACCCTTTCTCTTGCACGTAGAGCCTGGGCTGGTACCTAAATCTCCAGCCCTGAATCCCTGAGGGGCGGCTGCAGGTGGTGAGACTGTATGTGATGGAAGGTGGGCTGTGGGACACTGGTGTGATGAGTTGGGCTGGTCTCAGGAATGCGGCTGTGGTACTGCAGGGGACCCAATGGCCGTTGATGTGGGCATGGCTGGAGGGGTGCTGCTGGAGGGGACCTGGACCCCAGCCCCAGCACCATCCCTGAGCCGAGGCACTGCCCGGTGGGGTTGAGTTGGCCATGGCCTCATGCTGGTGCCCGGTAGGGTTCTGGGAAAGGAGCTGTGCTGGCGGGAACTGCCGTGCCGTGTCCCTGTGTTCCCCCCCTCCCCCGGCGCCTCGCTTCGGCCCCGCTGCCTGGAGCTCCGCCAAGCCCCGGAGCGTCTTTGGGTTTGTTTGCTTATGCTTGTTATCACACGCCGGAGGCTTGTCACAGCTCCCTGGGGCCTGCGTCATCCTCTATGGAGCCCCATCATCCCCGAGGGCTTTTTAAAAAAAAAAAAAAAATAATCATGAAGCAATAGGAAAGGGGCTGGACCCAAGAACCTTCATCCCGGTGCAGGGTAATGGGCTAGGCAGGGTCATCCCCTGCTCCTCCCTCCCACCCCCTGACCCCCACGGTCCCTGTCTGTCTGGCCTCTCTCTCAAGGCTTTCCTGTCCCTATGTTGGCGAGAGGAAGGTGGCCGGCACGGAAAGAACGGCTCTGGGAGCGGCTCCGGCACAGCTCCCTTTTGCCAACAGCTCTTCCCAGATCCCAGCTCAGTGCTGGCCAGAAATAGGGTGGATATTTTTAATCATCTCCTTGCTAACAATTCCCCCCCACATCTCCCGTACACATCCTGCGCCAACGCCTCCCGTGCACATCCTGCGTCCCCCTCTCCTCCAGGCCTTCCTCCGTGCTGCGGGCTTGGGCTCCAGAGGGGTTGGTGCTCTGCTTGTGAGGATGCAGGAGGTGACGATGATGATGATAGTGATTCATCCCTCCGTGTCCTGCTCCCCATTTGGCGTGGGAAAAGTGTGCGGGAAGGAAGGGTGGGCTCTCGACCCGCACGGCCGTGGGAAGCCCTCGAGGTCAGGGCTCTCGGGGGGAGGGGACTTCAAAGAGGGAGCTGCCCCCATGGTGGAGGTCTGGCTGGGGGGCAGCCCTGGCTGGGAGGGGCTGGTTGAGAGGCAGGGCAGTTCCTGCAGGGGGAGAAAATCACTTTAAAAAGAATAAATCAAGCACGGAGTCTCCTCTTGGCTCTGCTGCCAGCCCCCTGCGTGACCATGCTCCTCTCCGCTTTGTGCCTCAGTTTCCCCTCCCGCCCTGCTGGCATCTCAGCCAGGAGATGTCGGCACGCTTGATCTGGGGCCAGGGGGTGGCAGATGGCTGGAGGGGAGCCCAGCAAGGGGCCTGTGTCCCCGGGGCCACCCGG
>NW_008608173.1:3625-3862 GCF_000691845.1 Merops nubicus
CAGGGACAGCCAGCCCTGGGGACATGCCGGGGGGGGCCGGCACCATTGGTCCCCTCTCTGGTGTGGGTCAGGCAGTGTGCCAGACCTCCACGCTGCTCCTGAGACTCCTTTAAAGGTGTGGGAGGATGCCGTGGTCCCCTCTTCTGCATGCTGGGGGACAAGAACACAGGGCTGAGCCCTGTGACCTCTAAGAGGATTTCTCTGGCTGGGGCAGCGGGGGGCTGTTGCGCGGCGCTC
>NW_008608174.1:0-2879 GCF_000691845.1 Merops nubicus
CCTGGAGGAAGGTTGCTGAGGGTGGTGAGCCCCTGGCCCAGGCTGCCCAGAGAGGAGGTCGCTGCCCCATCCCTGGAGCCATTCCAGGTGAGGTTGGCTGAGGCTCTGAGCAAACTGCTCTGGTTGAAAGTGTCCTTCACTGCAGGAGGATGGGACTCGCTGACCTTGAAATGTCCCTTCCAGCCCAAAACATAAGGATTTTTCCCTCCTTTTCCCCTCTGTTGCTGACTTTGTTTTTCAAATTTCCCCACTGCTTTTTTCCCCACCTCTTACATCTTGCGAGATGTTCTGGGCTTGGGTCTGATTCTGTCTTCCCCAGCAGGAACAGGCGGAGCTTTATGGCGCTGCTGGTGTTACTGGGCTGGGCAGGAGGGGCCTCACTGCAGCTGGTTTTGACCCCATCCCTTGGCAAACGGCGCCTGTGCCAGGGCAGCTCTGCGTGGCCATCCCCAAAAGTCCTGCCTCCATCCAGCTCCCTGAGGCAAGGAGCTTTGATCCCACAGGGATGCTCCTGTCCCGGATGCGGGCTCTGGGGCTGGCAGGAGGTGACACAGCCCAGCTGGGGACACACAAGAGGGACAAGCTGTGCCCTGGCCATGATGATGTTCAAATAAAGAGCTGCATCCTCATCCACCCTGTGTGCATCAGCCCAAAATCCAGTCAGGTGTGACCTGGACACCTCTCTGGGGCTGTTCACCTCCTCCCGTCCCCATGTGTTGCTGCAGGTGGAAATCCCAAATATCCAAAAGCAGAGGAAGCACTTGGCCAAGCTCGTGCTGGACATGGACTCTTCCAGGACACGGTAGGAAGCAGCTTCAAAGCTGCTTTATGAAAATAAAAGTTCCCAAGGGCTGGGAAGGGAACGTCCAGAGCACTGGTACCACAGCTCCCATGGGACAGTAAGGCTTGGACTTGTCACCATGTGGCATGAAGTCAGGCTCTGCAATGAGCCCGGATTTCTGCTTGTTTGCAGAACCCATAGACCACTTTTCCTTCCTTGCCCTCTAAAGAAAAGCGTATTTTTTTTCTGGCACAAATCTTGATTTTTTTTCCTCTTTTCCCTATCTTGGTGAGCTCCTGTGCGGTGGCAGAGAGCTGGGTGCTTCTGCTCTAGAGTAGCACTGGGGTGGAGCTGGGATGACCCTTGGGATCTCCCTGTGTCCCAGATGCTGTGGTGGGACCTGTTAGGCTGTGCTTTGTGTTTTGGTGGGAGCCGTTGGGTTGGCCAAGCCCCATACCTCATGGTGTGCCTGGGGGAGAGGTCTGGGAGGTGTCCCAATGTCATGTCTAGGCTCTCCCATCACCTTCTTCTCTCCTTCTACCTGGATGAGGCTCATTCTCTGCTGAAAATAATTGCTCAGTTAGACCCCAGTTGTGGGGACTGGGATTTGTTTATTTGGGCTTTATTTGGATTAGGGATTGGCTGCTGCATCCCAGCCTGGGTTGCGACCATCTCCGTGGTGCTCAGCCTTGGGGACCATGATTAGCTTGGTTGAGGGGGTTCCCTGGGCTGCCCTCTGAGTCCGTTTGGGTCCACTGGTCCCCGTCCCTGCTGTGACAGCTCTGTCCCCTCTCCTCAGGTGGCAGCAGTCTGCAAAGTCCTCGGGCTTGGCCAGCAACCTGCAGCCCTCAGGGGCCAAAGCCGACGCTCTCAGGGAGGAGATGGAGGAGGCGGCCAACAGAGTGGAGATCTGCAGGGTACCGGGGTCTGGGGGTCACTCCCGGCTGGGCTGGAGGGACCTCGGCATCCTGGGCACCACGGAAAACCAGCACCCTCCCCTCTTACTCGGTTCTTCAATCTCTTCTACCCCCATGCCCATGAGAAGCCCTCCTCCTTGGGCTGGTCCCCATGCCCAAAGGCAGGGCCGGCTGAGCCTGGCACTCTTGGATTGGGCAGGAGCTGGAGCTGTGTCTGTGGTTCAAATCCTGGCTCCAATCCAGGGGCACAAACAGCACTCACGTAGCCTTTAAAACCCAGCCCCAAACTCAGCATCCAGACTCACACCCCCCCAGCAATTCCCAGGAAAGCAGCTGGGCCAGGATCTGCCCCCAGTAGACTCGCCGTGCTGGTGGGGGGTGGCGCAGCACCGGGATGCTGAGATTTTAAATCCCTGCTGGTTTTCCTCCGGCTGAGTTTTCCAAGGGGATTCTCAGCAAGGAGCAGCTGGGGAAGCAACCAAGACTTTTTGGTGAGCATGAGGCCAGTGAGACACGTGTCCTGGTGCCGAGGGGCTCGTTCCAGTTCAGAACAGGAAGCACCCGCTGCCCCTTTGATGTGGTCCACACGGAGCAGTTGTTCTCAGCAGTGTTCTCAGCACTCTGCTGGGCAATTATCACTGTGCTTAATGAGCCACTTGCAATGCAGTGTGGATGCAGGGATGGGCAAACCTGGGCTCTCATTTGGCCTGGATTTGTGCCGTGCAGCCCCTCGGGATGTGCAGACTTTGGCTGGTGGGTTGTGTCCAAGTATCTCTCGCTTCCAAAGCGTTGTTGGGAGGTGCTGGCTGATGTGGGCTCTGGAAGGAGGTGGGGGGTGAGGGTTTGCAGAGCAGCAGAACATGAAGCCTTGTAGGGCTGCTGTTCATTCAACATCCCAGGTGTATATCGAACATTTCCAGCGGGTGCTGCAACAGCCCACGTTGGACATCAGCTCCTGGAGCTGCTGAGGCAGGGAAGGAGGCTGGTGTGACTGAGCTGGTCCCTACTGGTGGCCTCCGAAGATGCCATCGTGGTGGAACCAGGGCGGCACGAGTGGGACGGGACAGCAACTAATTCCCTGCTCTCCGCAGGACCAGCTCTCGGCTGACATGTACAATTTTGTGGCCAAAGAAGTAGACTATGCAAACTATTTCCAAACGGTGAGTGCCACCCGTGCCTGC
>NW_008608175.1:0-956 GCF_000691845.1 Merops nubicus
GCCTGGGTCTGGGTGTCCTGGGCCTGGTCTGTGAGCCTGAGCCCTGTTGTCCCAGTTTGAGCCCAGGGTTTCCATCCAGAAGCTTTTGTTTACCCGGGTTGTTGGAGCCCGGGGTATTGCCAGGCTCTGCGGTGGAGCCCCGGGGGGTGAAACCGGAGCTGCTGGGAGGGGGGGTGGAGGAGGGATGGCTCCTGCCTGGTGCTGTAGCAGAAACTAGGTGACATCTTGGTGGCATCCGCCTGGGGCAGCGACAGCTCCTGACTCAGCTCGGGGGGAAGGGAGAGGGGAGGCAAAGGGGAGTGTGCTGCCTCCCGAGCTGGGAAGGGGGCTCAGCTCTCCCTGTGCCCCTGCAGAGGGGACGGCCGCTTCTGGACAGGTTGTTAGGAGAGACTGGAATCCTTCCAGAGCTGCCTAGCTGCTTTTTCAGTGGCACTGCCTGATGTAGGGCACTGGGCGAGCTGGACCCGAGGCAGAAGGGGCTGCTCTGGCCTCGCATGACCACGGTCTGCGTGGAGTGAGGGAGCCTGGTGTGGGAGTGGGGATTTTCTCAGCTTAGTGGCCTGCTGGCCTTGGAGGGAGTGTCCCGGCCTGAAAGTGGGGCAGCAGGACACGAGGTGGCCAGGATGTGAGGTCAAAGCAGTGAGGAGGTGGCTGCTGGTGTTGGGATTCACCCGGGGGCCTCTCCAGGGCTGGCACTCAGGGTTATTGGCTGCGTGGGCACACAGGGGAAGGCGTTTTATTCCATCTGAAAATGGTCACAGCTCCGTGCGCCGGCGGTTGTGGGAGGTGGCTGGGAGCGCCAGGCTGGATGTGCCCTCACCTCTCCCTCTCTGCTGTGCTGTGCTCCCAGGGCCTCTTCCCTCTCCTCCAGCATGAAGAGCACCCGCAGCAGCTCCTCCTTGCAGGGGGCTGGCAGTGTGGAGCTGAGCCTGACGGGCCTCCCCGTGCCCATCGCC
>NW_008608175.1:987-1187 GCF_000691845.1 Merops nubicus
GTCGTGTGTCGCCCCCCGCCGATGGCAACCCGAAGAGGAACACCCTGGTGAGTCCTGGGACAGAGAGTCCCTGCACATCTCCTCCCTGAGAAGGTTCCCATTCCCTTCTGGAACCTCCCAGGTGGCTGGTGTCCTCTGTGGCAGGCTCAGGCCCAGCCTGCTCCTCGGCCCGCCACCGCCGCTCCTGCCGGGATGGGCCG
>NW_008608175.1:1287-2783 GCF_000691845.1 Merops nubicus
AGCTGGGAACTCGGGGTCTGGCTGGGTGGGGGGTTCCCTGGGAGTTTTTCCAGAGGGAGAGTGAACAAGCCCCGGGTGCTTCCCAGGCTCTGTTTGTCCCCCGTGGTGCTGGGTCTCTGTGCCCGTTGCTGAGTGATCTGGCTGCCTTGGCAGTCTGCCTGGGGGGCTGGAGGAGCACGGCCCCTCTCAGCTGGCACAAGAGGAGGTGTCAGGGCTGGCTCAGCAGCAGCACGGAGAGAAGTGTCAGTGTGCTCTGCCTCACAGAGATACTGGCAGCCTGGGGGTGTCACAGGCATCGTGGGGGGATCAGAAACACCCAGTCAGGGCTGTGCTGAAGGGGGAGTGGCACCACGGGCCATTTTAGGGGGAGCCTGCCTGGGCCAGGCATCTCCACTCTGCCTCCCTGTGCTTCTCTTCAATATCACTGCTGAATTTGATGTCTCTGCTCCTCAGGGAGATGCAGAACCCCGGGCCATGAACAACCTCCGGAGATCCAACAGCACCACCCAGGTCAACCAGCGGGTGAACAGCCCACGCAGGTACAGCTCCAGCCACAGCCCCTGTCCCTCTGGCCCGTGGGTGGGGCTGTGTGAACCCCCACCCATCCTCTGACCTCTCCAAAATGTGCATTGGGCTCTGTCCTGCGTGTCAGGGGTTATAAACTGGCTGGAGACCTGGAGGGGTTTCCAAGCCGTGGAGATGTGGCGCTGAGGGACGTGGGTTAGTTGTGGGGGGGGCTGTGCTCTGTTAACAGTTGGACTTAGTGGCCTTGAAGGTCTTTTCCAACCAAACTCCTCTGCTTCTCTGATTTTCTGCCTTCCCTGGATTCGGGCTACAGCTCAGAGCAGCCAGGAGACTTCCTGACCTTCTTTGAGAGCAGTTCTGGGGGAAGAAAGAAACCAGCGAGTCTGAGCAAAACCTCCCCGGAAAAGAAAACCACATGGAACATCTTGGTGAGGCTGGGGGCGTGCCAGGGGCGTGCCAGGGCGGGCAGGTGGGCTGGGGGCTCTGCCTGCCCAAGCCCTTGGCTGGGTTTGGTGGAGGTTGGACCTGCTGCTGGTTCCCTGGCAGGACGATCAGCCACGAGCGATCTCCGTCCCCTGCGGCGCCGAGCCAGCGGTTGGGATGAGGAGGAAGGAAGCTGCCGTGCTCCTGGCAGCCAACTTCACTGCCAACAACAGGTAGGAGAGGTGGTGGTGAACCAGAGATGCTCTGGTGTTGGAGGGACTACACTGAGAAAACAGCTGGGCAGAGGAAGGGGGTGCTGGTGTCTGCCAGGGCGTGGAGGTCAAGGGAGGGGCAGAGTGATGATGGTGTGGCCAGGCTGGTGGCCAGGATATGTCAGGCTTCCCGTGCTTAAAAGGGCCTGTCAGAAAGATGGAGACAGACTGTTTAGAAGGGTCTGTTGTGTTAGGACAAGGGGGAATGGTTTGGAACTAAAAGAGGGAGATTTAGACTAGAGAGAAGGGCGAAATGTTGGAAACTGCGCGTGCTGA
>NW_008608175.1:2956-4353 GCF_000691845.1 Merops nubicus
GGGCTTCAATGATCCGGAAGCCACTTGGGAGCTTGGTGTTTATGTGGGAGAGGCTGCTCTAGGAAAGGGAACGAGTCAAACTTGAACCCTTCAGGAGAGACTGAAGCCAAGGCTGGTGTAGCAGAGCCTGAAGAGCCAGCTCTTAGGGTGCTCAGGCTCTGTCTGTCTGTCTGTCTGTCTGTCTGTCTGTCTGTCTGTCTGTGCACCAGCTAACAGCCGCTGCGGAGCAGCGAGTTGCCTGTGAGGCCTCACCTGCTCCTCACCCTGGGAGCTGCTCCAGTCAGTCAGGGGTGGGCTGAGGGTGGCAGCACGGGGAGAGTCCTTCACTGGTGCCCCTTGTCCCCTTTGCAAGTCCCAAGGCCTGGTCTTCTCTCCACAACAGGAGCAACAAGGGCGCGATGGGCAACTGCGTCACCACCATGGTGCACAACAACTACTCTACCACAGAGAAGGGCCCTGCCCCTAAAAGCTCCAACCAGGTGGTGCCCAGCTCCCTCAAGTGAGTGTGGTGAGGTCCCAGCTTGGAGGCTCTGCTGACCCCGTGTGCTGACGTGGCACAGGACAAGGCGGGGGGGTGCCAAGTGGCTTCGTCTTCTTCCTTAGCAACGTTGTCAAAGCCCCCTCCAACGAGGATGGTGAAAGCAGCAGCTTTGTGAAGTCTCAGAAGAATTTCTCCAGCAACAACATCATGACCCGCAACAACAACAACAGCAGCAGCAGCAGCAGCCTGCCCCGGAGGAATGAGGTGACCGAGGAGGAGGGGGAGAGGTGAGGGGAGCCACTGTGGGGTGGCTGGGGGGAAGCACCTGAGGACAGTGCCAGGCAGAGCACTGAGCTCCAGGGGAGCTGATCCTGGCTTGTTTTGGAGTCCTTTGGGGCTCCAGATTTGGGGAGTTCCCCTCTCAGTGCTCCTGTGGTGGCAAATTTCCCCTGCCTGTCCCTCAGCTCCATCCTCTGAGCTGTCACCAACGGCACAACAAGTTCCTCTCACCCCCGAAGTCGGGTCCTGGTGCTGTGGGCGAGCAGCCTGCACTCTGCACCTGCAGGACAGGGCAGGGTGGCTGAGAAAGACCTCGGGGCCACCCGTGCTGACCCCCATTTCTCCCCCCAGGTTCATCCAGCAGGTGAACCTGGCTGCAGTGACCATCCAGCGAAAAGCGCGGGGCGAGAGAGGGCGCCGGCCGCGGCGCTGGGGCGCTTGTTGGCTGCCAAGAGAGAGGTGAGTCCTGTCCTCTGCCTCACAGCACCCACCCTTCCCACACCCCTGAGCCCCTCGCCTGCTGCTGGGGGGGATTTCAGTCCCTCCAACCCTGACACGAGCTGTCAGAGACCCGGGAGCTTGGGATGTGGGAGTCTGTTCCCCGTGGAGGGGTGTCGGGGGAAAGGGGGGGATGGCT
>NW_008608175.1:4510-10498 GCF_000691845.1 Merops nubicus
TGCAGCTATTTGTGTTTCTTTGGGTTTCATTATTTATCCCCCTAACAAAAAGGACTGTAGCTCTAGCATGTGAGGGTCTATTTTTAAACCTCGTCTCCTCGGTGGTTTCAGACCCAGATGACTAATAATTGCATGGAATATCTAAAGAAAATAAGCTGCTCTAAAGTGGAGCTTTTCTGAGGGCTCTTTACCTGCCTGGCGGGGAGGACTGGGGGGACAGAAAGCCTGGAGTTGGGGTGACCTCGGGTGCAACATGCACTTCCCCACTCCTCTGCTGCGGGAGGTGGGTGCTGCGGAGCTCTCAGTAACATTTGGGACCCTCCCCTGTGGAAGGAGAGGCAGCAGCAGATGGAGGAAGGGAACATCCTGGATATGCGGGAGAGGAAGGACGAGGAGCGCCGGAAGATCCGGGAGGAGAAGGCACGTCTGGCCCGACGTGCTGCCATCCAGGTAGGGACAAGACGAGGGTGTTGTGGCCTGGAGGTGGGTGCTGCGGAGCTCTCAGTAACATTTGGGACCCTCCCCTGTGGAAGGAGAGGCAGCAGCAGATGGAGGAAGGGAACATCCTGGATATGCGGGAGAGGAAGGACGAGGAGCGCCGGAAGATCCGGGAGGAGAAGGCACGTCTGGCCCGACGTGCTGCCATCCAGGTAGGGACAAGACGAGGGTGTTGTGGCCTGGGTGAGGCCAGGTTGGTGGCATCTTCTCACGAGGCAGCCCTGAGGGCCCCTGCTCAGCATCTCCAGGGCTTTGCACAGAGCAGAGTCAGAGCCAGGCTTGCAGACGGAGCGCTCCCTCCGGAGACCGAGGTGCCACGGAGCCAGTTCTTGTTGTGCTCCTGCCAAGCCTTGGCAGCTCATCCAGACCTTGCGAAGACAAGCCTCTGGTTTCCATCTAATTTTTTGGGAAAAGGGTGACCACGTTCAAACAGCAAGGCTGTAACTGCAGCTCCTCGGAGCGGCCGAGGACGAGAGTGCCCTGGGAAAGGGGCCGTGCCCAGGAGCGTCCCACGGCACCGCCGTGCCTGTCACCACCCTGCTCTCACAGCCAGAAAGGGCCAGCCCTGCTGGGGCACAGATGAGGGGCTGGCACAGGCCGTGGGGAGCTGTGCCTCGGCTTGCAGGCCAGCTGGAGAGTTCTTCAAACCCTCTATTTCTCTTTGCCCTAAATGGAATCGTGTTTCGTCAGGGGAGGAGCAGCTGGAGGACGGCAAACTGCTGCAGCAGCCTTGCAGACATGTGCTTGTGCCTTGAGGGACTTCCAGAGCTCGGGCAAAGCAACCCCCTGGGATTTGGAGGCTCCTTATGGAGCAGCAAAGGACACGGCGCGGGCGTGTGAGCAGCCCTGGCTCACGTGGGGAGCTGGAGAGGGCCTGGCCAGCACCTCCCCTCTGCTCTGGAGCTGTCCCTGTTCTCAGCACAGCAGAGACAGGGACCTCTTGGAGGGGATCCAGAGGAGGCCACAGAAATGGTCCAAGGGGGGAGACCACATGGAGCCCCTCTGCTGTGGGGCCAGGCTAAGAGAGTTGGAGTTGTTCAGCCTGGATAGGGGAGGGCTCCGGGGAGACCTTCTAGTGGCCTTTCAGTGCTTCAAGGGGTCTGTCAGAAAGCTGGGGACAGACATTTAGCAGGGCCTGTTGGACAAGACAAGGGGTGATGGGCTTAAACTAAAAGAGGGGAGACTTGAGGCTGGGTAGAAGGGAGAAATTTTGGATGCTGAGGGTGCTGAGCCCCTGGCCCAGGCTGCCCAGAGAGGTGGTCGCTGCCCCATCCCTGGAACCATCCCAGGGGAGGTTGGTTTGGGCTCTGAGCACCCTGCTCTAGCTGCAGATGTCCCTGCTCCCTGCAGGGGGGTTGGATGAGGTGACCTTTAAAAGTCCCTTCCCACTCAAACCAGGCTGTGAGTCTGTAATTCTTTGATTTCTGTTAACCCTTTAGCAGCCAGTGTGTGGCTCGTTGCTGGCTCCCAGCCCCTTGCTGGCGTTTGGAGCAGCTCAGGTCTGTGTCAGAACACACCCTGTGCTGGGCAGGATACTGAGGGCTGGGCTGGTCCTACAGGAGCTGCACCAGAAAAGGGCCCAAAAGGCTTTGGATGCAAAGTGTTTGGCAGAAGAAGAGCTTGTGCTGGTGAAGGAGAGCAGAAGGGGGGTGAAGAAGAAGGCTGCCAAACCTGCTGCAGGCAGCGCCAGCCCCGCCGGCAGCGTCACCAAAGCCAACAATGCTGGTGAGTCCCTCCAGCAGGTCCCTGACCCTTCTGGAGCAGTGTGTGACCTGGGGGAGGAGGAGGCCGGGGCAGCTGCTGCTTGTGGCAAGCACCTGAGGACAGTCTGGTTCCTGCAGAGGCCAATTTCCACCCGGGAGCTGCAGAGCCAGAGGGAAGCGGCCTCGCAGAGCTCGGCTCCGTGCCCTCACAGGACCCCGGGGCAGAGGACAAGCTGCAGGTGGGTCTGGCTTTGTCTTGTGGGGCTCCTGGCACCAGCTGCTCGGCTTTTGGAGCCTTGGTTGGTTTCTGGAGAGACCTGGCAAAGTGTTTTATTGCAAAGAATGTTGTCTTCTCCCCTAGGACCTGAGCTCCAGAGAGACGGGCGGCGAGGAGCTGGAGTCGGTGGTGACTGCTGCCAGCAGGGCTCAGTCCAAGGTTACACTCAACGAGCTGCTGGACACCCTCAGGCTGTTGGAGGAAGAGCCAGAGCTGCTGCCCCCACCAAAGCTCTTCAAGAAGGACAGATATGCCTGGGCAGAAGGGGTAAGCAGACGACTGGGGCTGGTCACGTCCACCCTCAGACAGCGACGGCTGCCTGCTGAGAGCAGGTTCCCCTGTGGGCTGCTGCCTTCTCCCAGTGCTCTCTGGGTGTTGGAGGGTGAGAAACGTGGGTGGTTCATGGCCAGAGAAGACAGTGGAGGGGTTTGGAGGCAGTGGAGGACTCTGAAGACAGTGGAGTTGTAGAATCATGGAATCATTTAGGTTGGAATAGACCTTTCAGATCTAGTGCAGCCATTCCCTCAGCACTGCCAGGTCCCCACTGCCCCGTGTCCCTCACACCACATCTCCACAGCTTGGAAACCCCTCCAGGGGTGGGGACTCCACCACTGCCCTGGGCAGCCTGGCACAGGCTTTGAAAACCCTTTCAGGGTAGACTCTGGAGGCAGCAGAGGAGTTTGGTGCAACCAGGGCTTGGGCACCCTCTGGAAGGATGAAAACCATGCGAAGGCTGTGGTGGGAGTGGGGTTAGCACAGAGGATAAGGCTGGTTACTGGGGAGCAGTGGGAGGACTGGGCTCCAGGGATGGAGAGGAGCCATCACCCCTTCTCCCAAACCTTCCCCTGGCTGCCCATTGCCGGCTGTGTCTGCCCAGCAGGAGCCCAGCTCCAATTCCCTGACTGCTGATAACTTGGAGAAGTTTGGGAAGCTGAACCACTCCCCAGGGCTCCCTGAGGACGGGGCCCTGCTCTCAGAGGCCAAGCTCCAAAGCATCATCAGCTTCCTGGATGAGATGGAGAAGTCTGAGCAGGAGAGGCCCAGGTCGGCCGCGTCCGCCACGCAGCGGGAGGTGAGAGCTGAGCCCCTCTGTATGGGAGAGGTGGGATGAGACCCTGCTGGGAAGGGCCTTCTGTCTCCTTCTCCTGGTTCCAGGAGGTCCCCACCACCTTTTAATCGTTGGGGTTTTTTTTCCCCACCCTGGCAGGGTCTCCTCTTGGAAGAGGAACTGGCTCACTTGGAGCAGGCATCGGCTGTTGCCACGGAGGTCACCAGCTCCATCATGAGGCTGAAGCTGGAAGTGGAGGAGAAGAAACGAGCCATCAGCCTGCTGCAGACAGCCCTGGTGAGCCAGAGCTGCCTGCTCGCTGGGGGCTGAGCATCAGGAGCCCTCAGCAGGTGCCCTGGGGCCGTGGTTTGGAAGCACAAGCCTCAGGGCTCTGCAAACAGGGCTTCCCAAGGCAGAGAAGGGCTGGAGGTTCCTGCCAGGTCCTTCCCAGTCTGGTGTGGGCTTTGCTCCTCAAAGGGGGTTTCCTCTCTCCCTTGGAGGGTTTTTCATCACTGCCCCCCTGCTTTGAAATCCTGCTTTGGACTCCTCACCCTGGCAGGTACCTAAATAGTCCAGAAGCCCTTAGGGCCTGAGCTCAGCTCTTTTCCTCTGTCCTTCAGGGGTTTGAGTGTTCTTAGAATCAGAGAATGGTTTTGGTTGGAAGAGACCTTTTAAGATCATGGAGTCCAACCCTTCCCCCAGCACTGCCAGGTCCCCACTGCCCCGTGTCCCTCACCCCACATCTCCACAGCTTGGGAACCCCTCCAGGGGTGGGGACTCCACCACTGCCCTGGGCAGCCTGGCACAGCCCTGGGCAACCCTCCAGGGCAAGAAATTGTTCCTCAGCTCCAACCTCAACCTCCCCTGGGGCAACTTGAGGCTGTTTCCTCTTGTTCTATCACTTATTCCTTCTTGCTGACAGCAGGGCAGGAGGTGAGTCCCTGTGAGTCCCAGGGACTTTGATTATCTCTGTTCCCCCTTGCTCTGGCCCACAGTGACTCCAGGTTCAGTACGTATCTCCTGTACACATTCTGGGTCTGCCATAACCTCTCCCTCTCCCATCTTGTGGCTGTTTCCAAAGGCTCAGCAGAGGGAACTGACTGCCCAGCACGTCAAACAGACCGAGAAGGAGCTTGGCCACCAGCTCAGGCTGCAGAGGGAGCAGTATGAGGCAGCTATCCAGAGGCATCTGGCCTTCATTGACCAGGTAAACTCTCCTCCCAACCCAGACTGATGCTTCTAAAGCCAGAAACTGAGGCAGCTCTACCCTGCCTGGCTGCCTGATGCCTCTTCTTCACCCTGCCCAGCTCATTGATGATAAGAAGGTGCTGAGTGAGAAGTGTGAGGCTGTGGTGGCTGAGCTGAAACAAGTGGACCAGAAGTATGGCAAGAAGATCACGCAGATGCAGGAGCAGCACGAGCTGGTGAGGGGGGAGGGAAGGTGCTGGGGCAGGAGGAGGAGATGTGTCGTGGCCAGAGCTGCTTGATTTTGGTGACATGGGGCCTCTGCCTGGAGCAGGATGATCTGTCTCACCTTGGTGGGCCCTGGTTGTTCTGGGGAGCCTTTCCCCTTGCACTGGGAGCCCTCCCCCTTGCACTGAAGGTCTGTATCACCCGTGGAGCTTTGTCTGGGCTTCCCAAAAGGTTGCTGTCCTCTTCTACCCAAAGCCAAGTGCATGAGAATGACCAAGAGGCAGTGGCTCTGCTCAGGAAGACCCTTCCCACCCATCCTGCCATGGACAGAGCTCTCCCCTGGCTGAGGGCCACCAGGGGACCTGGCTTTGGCAGGCACTGGCACAAACCTGCTGCCACAGAGGAATTTGTACCCAAGCTGGGTGACTTCCAGCCCCCTTTGCAGGAGCAGGGATGCTCTCAGAGCTGAACAGGGAGAAGATAACCCAGAACATGGGGTGTGGAAGCAATATAACAGACCTCTGTGGGTTTGGCTGGTTGCCCTGACCAGCACCCAGGCACGCTGAGGGCTGTTTCCCTGGTGAGGCTCCTGGGAGCTGGCTGGCAGGGAGCTCCTGCTCCTGCAGATGGAGCTGGCTCAGCTCACCCTGTGCCAGGCCTGGCAGGAGGGGAGTGGAGGAGAGGACCTGGGAGTGTTGCTTGACAGATGGCTGGAGATGAGCCAGCATATGCCCAGGTGGCCAAGAAGGCCACCAGCATCCTGGCTTGGATCAGCACTAGTGTGGCCAGCAGGAGCAGGGCAGGGCTTGTATCCCTGGACTGGGCATTATAGAGGCTGCCCCTTGAATCCCTGGTTCAGTTCTGGGCCCCTCACTTGGAGTGGGACCTTGAGGGGCTGGAATGTGTCCAGAGAATGGCAGAGAAGCTGGAGAAGGGTCTAAAGCCTGAGTCTGGTGAGGAGCAGCTGAGGGAGCTGGGGGTGCTGAGCCTGGAGCAAAGGAGGCTCAGGGGAGACAGAGGCAGCGCTGGAGTCCCCAACCCTGGAGGGA
>NW_008608175.1:10678-11039 GCF_000691845.1 Merops nubicus
CCGTGGAGATGTGGGGTGAGGGACACGGGGCAGTGGGGACCTGGCAGTGCTGGGGGAAGGGCTGTACTGGATGATCTGAAAGGTTTTCCAACCTAAACCATTCCATGGTTCTGTGCTGCTGGCTCACAGCTCAGCCATGGGGCTCATCCTGGCTCTGCTCACTGCTGTCAGCCGAGGTGGTGCCCAGGGCTGCAGAGCAGGGGAGGGGTCTGCACCAGTCAGAGCCTGCTCAGAGACACCCCCCTGCAAACGAGGCTCTCTGGGCTCCCTGTTTAGGGCTGAGCTTTGAGTTCAGCTGAGCAGCTGGAGCCAGCAGCCTGGAGAGGCCCCTTCCCATGAGGGCCGGGGCCCGTTTCGGGTC
>NW_008608175.1:11075-13196 GCF_000691845.1 Merops nubicus
TCCCATGAGGCCCGGGGCCCGTTTCGGGTCCGCAGCCAGCGTGGGGCACGGGAGGTGCCTCTGTTCTCCCCTGCCCCACGGTGGGAGCTGCCCAGGAGCATTTCTACATCTGCTCTGTGCCCCCCCTGTTGCCCCCACTCCCAGCTCTGCTCCAGCTCCCCGTTTCCCCTGCCTGGTGGGGGGCAGCCCAGCCACACGTGTGCCCCTCGGCGTCCCCCGGTCGCCAGAGTGGGCTCCAGACCCTGCAGCACGCTGGCCAGTGGGGCCAGCTCTGCCCTGGTGCCAGAGCTGTGCCCGTGGCACTGCCAGGCCCAGGGACACTGCTGCAGCTATGCCACCCTGGCTCCCACAGGAGCTGCCTCCCCGGGAGGTCTGTCCCCTCTCCCCACGACTCTGCGAGTCCCCTTCTCTCTCCATCCCCTCCTTTCTTTCTCCCCAGGTCTGGCGCACTTTGGGCCCCTTTTGTGAGGTAAATGTGGTCTTTGCTCTTTTTTTTGTGCCTTACCCTCCTGCTCTCAGACCTGCTCTGGCTCTGCAGGTGCCCACAGGCAGCCAGGCTGGGCTGGGAACCCCTCGCTCAGCAGCATCAGCCCCTTTGACCAGTCTCCTCAGGCCACACATTCAGCTGCTCCCCATCTTCCCATGCCAATTTTTCTGCCCTTTTTTCTTCCTAAAAAAGCAAGTGCCAGGCCACACGGGCACCCTGCTCCTCCCCACTCTGCTCTGCTCCCTGGTGTCCAGCCACACTCATCCTCTGGGGCTGTGGCATGTCCCGTGTCCCACGCTGGGACATCACCTATGCCAGAACAGCCATTTCTGGCCAGGCTGAACCCTCCTTTGGCTGAGAACCCCAGTGCAGCAACACGTGGTCGAGTGCTTTGACCACCTTTGGCTGATGGGAGAGCTGGGAAATGCCCCGTGGCAGCAGGGCCAGGGAGTTTCTGCAGCTCTGTTGCTGGGGAGGAGGAAGGGATTGCAGTGGAGGTGCCAGGGCTGCAACACCCTCAAGTCTTTGAAGGGTTTTGGGGTGCTGCAGGAGTTGGGTCTGTGGTGGTACCATGGGGTTGGGAGCTCAGTCAGTGGGTCTGTCTGTCCTCTTGCTGGAGGGTCTTCCAGGCCAGGCAGAGGGGAGGCTGGAGAAGGAGCAGCTTCAGACACAACCCTGTGTGTGCTGGCAGCTGGGCTGCCCTGGCGTGAGGACCATCAGCAGCCCCAGCCCCTCTCCCCTCCGTGGGTGCTCTCGTGCCTCAGCCAAGTCCCTTCCCAAGGGTTTTGCTCTTTCCCCCCGTGCTCAAGGGCTGTGGGGTGGCAGCAGCCCCGGGCACGGGGAGAGGAGCGTGGGATGAAGGGGCAGCCGTGCCTGGCAGGGGTGGGCTGTGCCCAGCTCAGACTCTCCCCTGCTGTTGGCAGGTTCCTCCTGGGCAGCCAGGCTGCCAGGGGCACGGGGGTGTTCTCCCCACCCTTATCTCTGCAGCTTCCCCCTTTGCTCCCAAGCAGGAGATTAAGAAACTGAAGGAACTGATGAGCGCCAGCGAGAAAATCAGGCGGGAGAAGTGGATGGATGAGAAGACCAAAAAGATCAAGGAGGTCACAGTGAAAGGTAGGGGGGTGTTCCTGGAGCTGGGGTGGGGGTCACACCCAGCAGGGCCATGGCCAGGGGGGCTGCTGGTGAGCTGAGCTGTTCGTGGCCCCCTCACCAGCAGGCTGAGGCCCAGGGCAGCGGCGTCGGGCTGTGGGCAGCCCCGAGGCCGGGCTGTCACCATCCCTTTTGCTGCCCCAGGGCTGGAACCAGAGATCCAGAAGCTGCTTGCCAAGCACAGGCAGGACATCAGGAAGCTGAAGATGCTGCACGAGGCCGAGCTGCTGCAGTCGGACGAGCGGGCTGCCCAGCGCTACGGCCGGCAGGCCGAGGAGCTGCGGGAGCTGCTGGAGAGGGAGAAGGAGGAGCAGAGCCAGAGGGAGAGGGAGAGAGCCCGCCAGCGGTACCCCCTCCTGCAGGGAGGCTTGAGGGTGGTTTGGGGCTCAAGGCGTGGGGGTGGTGGCCAGCACTCCTGTGTCAGCAGGTTCCTGATGTTTGCTGCAGCCCAGGTGGCCAAGGCCGCCAGCATCCTGGCTTGGATC
>NW_008608176.1:0-4633 GCF_000691845.1 Merops nubicus
AAGGCCACCAGAACATCTCCCTGGAGCAAAATCCTCTGACCACCAAAAGACTAAAGCTCCATCATGGATTATCCATAATAAACAACCAGATTCCTTTCCTTACAGCTCTGGAGTCAGGGAACGTTGTTACCTGAGGGATGGGGAGCACCACAAACCATCCTCGACGCCCGTGGTCCACAGCTGTCCATGCTGGCCCTTCTCTGGGCCCTTCTCTGCTCTCTGCAGGGGCACCTGATGCAGGATTTAGCCAGGAAGGGCTGAATTCCCACTGAATCCTTCTCCTGTGTCCCACACAGGGGTGGTCAGCGTGGCGTTGGGGTCCAGCAGAGCAGCACAAAGCCCAGGGTGTGGATTCCAGCGTGAGACGTGGACCTTGATGTCCTCCTTGGTGCTCCCTGGGGCTCTGGCACGGGGCCCAGCTCGGTCCTCCTGCAGGATGGAGTTTCCCAGGGCTGGTGGGGAACACTGAGCCCTAGGTGCCAGCTGAAGGTCTGCCAGGGGTGCCCCGTGTCGACCTGCCCAGCAGCACCCACGTCGGGGCCACCACTCCAGCACACACCTCGCCAGGCAAAGTCCTTCTGCCCAGCTCTGAGGTTGGACCTGGAAATCAAGGATCTAAAACCACAGGGGCTGTGGGGAAACTCTGGGGTTTTACCCCCTAACAAACACACACAGCCAGAAGACAAACGTGGCAGAAGAAAACTAACCCAGTGTATTTTAATAAAAATACTTCCACGGGCAGCACAGAGGAGCAGGGATGCCCCACGATGACTGGCACAAGGTTTAAAACGGGTCATTCTTGATCCACAACCCACCTCTATAAATTTCAGTTAAATTTGGAGTTCCCAGCAGCTTTTCAGGAGCCTCTGTGAGCGCGTCCTCCAACCCACCACCCCTCAGTCGTTCTTTTTCTTGCTTTGGAGAACACCGAGCACAATTCCACCCTTTGTTTTTTTCAAATAAATTTGGAGTTACCCCAGAGCACCAGGAGGACACTGCTGGAGGTCACCCAGCAGTGCTGGGCGTGCAGGAGCTCGTGGTCAGCAGCAGGTGACACGTGGGGGGTCCCAGCAGCTGTGCTACAAGAGGGGGTGCTGCCTGGAGAACACCCACAGTGCCAGGGGGCTGGGGCACTGCCAGTGCTGCCCAGCTCCTGCTCAGCCCTCCAGGGTGCTGCAGTCTGGTCAACGTCCCTGATCTTCTGAGAAACACCTCATATGAGGGTCCACCCAGCACCCCCGAGGTGCAGCCCAAGGGTGGGGGATAGGTTGAGACAGAATCTCAGGCTTTTGGCAGGAAGAGACCTTTCAGATCAAGTACAACCATCCCCCCCATCCCTGCCAGGTCCCCACTGCCCCGTGTCCCTCACCCCACATCGCCACGGCTTGGAACCCCCTCCAGGGGTGGGGCCTCCCCCACTGCCCTGGGCAGCCTGGCACAGCCCTGGACAGCCCTCCAGGGCAAGAAATTGTTCCTCGGGGCCAACCTCAACCTCCCCTGGGGCAACTTGAGGCTGTTTCCTCTTCCCTTGGCCCTTGGGAGCAGAGCCCGACCCCCCCTGGCTCCAGGCTCCTGTCAGGAGCTGTGCAGAGCCAGAAGGTCTCCCCTGAGCCTCCTTTGCTCCAGGCTCAGCACCCCCAGCTCCCTCAGCTGCTCCTCACCACATTTGGCCTCTAGACCCCTCACTAAACTATCCAACCAGACCCCTCACCAACAATCCAACCCCAAGGCATTGTCCTTTCTCCCCAGAGCAGGGGCACAGCAGGGCGGGCACTGCCCACGCCTGGCTCTACAAGCTCAGGATCTCACTCAGATCAGGCATTCACCAGAGTATCCACCTCTATAACCACTCTAAGGAGAAAAACACCCTGTTCCTCAGTTCCTCTGTTCCTGGTTGGCCCAGCTCTGGGCAGGGAGGTTGGACTGGATGTGCTGCCAACCCCTGATACCCCAGCTCCCGTGCAGGCACAGCAATCACCTTCCCAAGTTAACATCCTTCCATCTCTCATTTAATGACGTGTCTCAAGAAAATATGATCTATAAATTTATCATACGTACATATAGGACACTATTAATCCATAACAACCAGAGCATTATACAGAAAATATTGTCCTTTTTAACGACCTAGTGCAGCCACAGAGCTTCTGAGGAACAGTGAGTGAGATGATGGGTCGGATCCCACTGCCCTGGGGGTCCTCAGGTCTCCTGAACCCCCAAGGTGAGGAGAAGTCCCAGCCTCCTGCTGAGAGCTCAGCCCAGCCCACCTGTAGAAGACCCCTGCCCACAGCCCACCCTGGCTGCTCACCCCCAGCAGCCTCCTGGACACCACGCAGGCAGAACGCTGAGGCCACGGAGGTATTGAAAGAGAGAGAGAAGCATCTGGCAGAGCCTGGCCGAGCAGCTGCACCCCCCGTGGGCAGGGCAGGGCAGGGGCTGCCCGGCTGGGGCTGGGGGCTGCCTGGGGCACGGGCAGTTCAGGCCACCCCTCGGTCTCCGGGGGGCTCAGGACCTCCACCCGCAGCCCCCTCGCCGCTGCCAGGTCTCAGCCCCAGGCACTGCTCTCCCCCCTGCAGAGGGCAGTGCCACCAGCACTGCTCTGAGGTCCCCAGGGGTGTCACTCCTCCTCCTCGACTTCCTTCCTGAGCCTTTGGCTGCTGCCTCACCTGATACCGTTTGGGTTTCTGAGTGAAACCCTTGCTCAGTTTTGCTGCTTGGCCAAGCACCGGGTCCCGTTTTGTTCTCCTGGCACACACCACGAAGCTTTTTGCTCCATCTGGTGACCCTGCTGGTCGGCGTGGCTCCTCCCCAAGTCCCACTGGAGATGAGCACACAGCAAACATCCCCAGGGAAGACCAGCACCAACCTGTCCACTCAGGAGACACCAGCAGTCCAGGATGGTCCCCAGTGCCAGCTAGTGTCACAAGGTCACTCCTCCATGGTGGTGTGACACGCTCAGAACACACCCTCCATCCCAACCTCTTGGATGCAGGGTTCACAGAGGTCTCTCTGGCACCATCCTGGAGCACATCTGGGTGGGTAACAGGAGGTGGTTTTGACATCTATGGGTTCAGATGAGCTTCTTTTGAACAGTCCCAGGTCGTGAGACCCACCGCAGCGAGGAAACCCCCTCGGGACTCTGCTGGGATTTGGAGAGGGCTTCAGTGCTGCTGGCCTCAGCGAGGAGGAGGGGAGGAGAAGAAGAAGGAAGAGGAGGAGGAGGAGGAGGGTGAACCTTAAACAAGCAGAGGCAGCAGGTCTGCAGCAGCCTCAGGCACCCAGGGTCATGTTGCGCAGCAGCCACTGCTGGGACCGGCCGTGCCCACACTCCCGCATGGTGGGCACCATCCTGTCCTCCTCCGAGGGCTCATCCAGACACTGGTTGCTGTTGATGTGCCTCAGGGTGAGCTTCTGCAACAGAGAAGGGTAAGAGCTGCAGCAAGACCCTGGCAGCTGCCACTGCAGGTTTGGTCTCCTTGCAGCAGGACCCCAGGCACCGCCCAAGCCAGGAGACAGGTTCTCCCCCAGCCACCACTCACAGGGCTCCAGGAGATCTCCACCACCCTACTCGCCACCCCACGAGGTGCCCAGCTCACCTTCTGACGTGGGGCTGAGCAACCCGGGGCAGGGAGTGCCCCTCCTGAGCCCAGCAGCAAGGAAATGGGAGAGGGAAGGATGGAGCAAGGGGGAGGAAGTGTCCTTGGGAAGCAGGGGTTGGGTCAAGGAGCTGCCTCAGACCAGTGCTCAGAAACAACTGCCAGTGGAGACACAGCTGGTGAGTTCTGTATGACCAGTGCAGGTGAAAACTCCTCTGTTTCCACATCTGTTCTCCTCAGGGACCCTCACCCCTCCCTATTCCCACCCCACGAGATGTGCTTCAGAGGAACTGGAGAGGCAGAAGGGAAACAATTTGTTTTGAATAAATCATCTGCTGTAAGCAGCAGGAGAACATGTTCATGAGGAGATCCAGGGAAGTTGAACACGAAGCTGTGTACTGAGATAAAACAAGGCAGGCACATTCATAGCATCATAGAAAGGTTTGGGTTGGAAGGGACCTTAAAGATCAGCCAATTCCACCCCCCTGCCATGGGCAGGGACACCTCCCACTAGAGCAGGGTGCTCAGAGCCCCATCCAGCCTGGCCTTGGACACCTCCAGGGAAGTGTTCTTCCATGGTGTTTAAGAACAGCCCAGTGACCTGCACAGGTAGGTTAATGCTGCAGGCAAAGTGGCCAGGCCAGGTCTGAGGTGTTGCATGGCAGCTCCACAGGGATTACAGCCCTGCCCTGCAAGAGCCACCAAGGGAACAGGAGATTCCAGGACTGAAATCTTGTCTGCAGATCCCCCCACCAGAGCAGAAACCAAAGTTACACCCCAACACCACGTGAAGTATCAACAGCAATGTGATATCACATCATAGAATGAAATACTGCTGGGACTGAAGCTCTGCAGATCACAGAGCCATAGAAACATTTAGGTTAAGATCAAGTCCAACCATTGCCCTAACTCTACCAAGTCCACTGCTGACCCATGTCCCTCAGCACCACATCTCCACAGCTTCTGAACACCTCCACCACTGCCCTGGGCAGCCTGGCACAGCCCTGGGCAACCCTCCAGGGCAAGAAATTGTTCCTCAG
>NW_008608176.1:4856-5848 GCF_000691845.1 Merops nubicus
GTCCCAGCCCTTGGCCTTGTTGAACCTCATCCCACTGACCTCAGTCCACCAATCCAGCCTGTCCAGGTCCCCCTGTACATCCTCCTGCCCTCCAGCAGATCCCCACTCCTGCCCAGCCTGGCATTGTCTGCAAATGCCACCACTGCCCATCACATCCCCCAGCAAAACTGCCCAGGGATGAACAACACTGCTCAGCACAAGATTTTAATTCCTCCAGTGATCAAGATTTCAAAATCATCTGTTGATGTTCTGAAATTCTCTGTGACTAGTACCTCTAGGGTTGAATTACTCAAAATTGGGAATTTTCAAATTGAAGAATATTCTTGGATTTGGGACCAAATCTTCAGCTACCACAAACAGTAATAGTCACATTGGCACCCATAAAGTGGATTCACCTATGATTAGTCATAATTAATAACTAATAATAACTAGCAATGACTACCACTGAACATATAGACCATTCCAGATCTACACCATCACCAAGACCAAGAGAGGAGCTCAGCTGAGTGTAGCAGCCAGAGAGCTGAGATGCATTCCCCTGGGAACACCTTCCACCATTACCTGCTCCGTTGGCTTTTCAACACCAACCTCCAACCCTCTGTCAGAGGAAATAGTCAGTGGGGCTGTGAAAAATGTTCCTAAAGACTTCCAGCCTCGTGTAGTTCCTTAGCAGCCAGGTCTGGAGGGGGCTGCCACTGCAAGCCTCCACCGTGGGGCCGTGGGTGCCATCCTCTATCCTGCCCAGGGTGAGGCACGACTGGGTGATTATGTGGAGGAATGTGTGGGTCTGCACGACAGAAAAAGGGTAAAAAGCAACAGGAGCAGCAAAGACAAACAGAGGAGAAAGAACAGGGGGTTGGGTGGTCGCTTGAGGGTTACTGAGTGAAAAATACAACCAATTAAACATTCAAAAGGTAATGAGCTCTATTTCATGTGCATATTATATTATGTTTCTATTCCTATTTCTATTTCTTTCTATTTCTATTTCTTTC
>NW_008608176.1:5879-9787 GCF_000691845.1 Merops nubicus
TAATTATGTTTCTTTTCCTTTCTGTTATTCTTACTTCTATTATTTCTTTCTATTTCTATTATTTCTACTTCTACTTCCTTCTATTTCTACTTCTATTTCTTCTCCTACTCCTATTCCTATTTCCTCTACCTCTATTCCTCCTAAATGCCTACATTTAGGAGCTTCTTCACCTAATATGAAGCATTATTTTGCTCATCTGATGACCAGATTCTGTTCCCTGCCACACGAGACATAAAATTGAACCTCCATGCATCTGATTTTGGAAAATCTACAGTGATGGAAGCAAGAAATCATTTGTCCCCTTCACTCGTTGAAGAAGGTAATATAAAAAACCTGCCATGTTTTCCCTTAATAAAGAACTTAATAAAAAACTAAGTTCTTAATAACTAAGCAAACCAAGTTCTTAATAAGCAAACTAACTTCTTAATAAAGAGCCAAATAAAGGAAGTTCTTAACAAATAAAGTCCTTAATAAAGAACTGAATAAACTGAGTTCTTAAATAAATGAAGTTCTTAAAAAAGAACTAAATCAATGAGGTTTTTAATAAATAAAGTTCTTAATAGAGACCTGAGTCCTTTCAAATCCATGCTAATGAGACTGCCCTTCATGGGAACAGTCCAATTTTGGCTATGTTGGTAGAAGCAGAGAGAGGTTCTAGTCTAGGGTTTGCCACGGGGGTTGCAGTCGCTGCCCAACTTACCTCAAAGTTGTATTCCCATTTACCAACGTACTGACAGAGGGGAAAAAGAGGGAAATTGGAGTCAAACAGTGACCCAGGAAACGTTCTGGTGAAGAGCTTCATCTCTCTGTGGGTGTGAACTGGAGAGCTTTGCACAGCCACCACAGGGAGTGGTAAAGAACAGTGATCACCCAGGATCAAACCACAGAATCATGGAGTAGTTGGGTGGGAGCTGAAAGATCATCCAGTTCCACCCCCCTGCCATGGGCAGGGACACCTCCCACTAGAGCAGGGTGCTCAGAGCCCCATCCAGCCTGGCCTTGAACACCTCCAGGGATGGAGCATCCACAGCTTCCCTGGGCAACCTGGGCCAGGGTCTCCCCACCCTCACAGGGAAGAACTTCTCCCTGACATCCTGGTGTCACTGAAATGGAACATTCCCTATCAGATATGACATCTTTCTAGCATCAGGTTTTCTTCCTGAGATCATTCCCATGTGTTCCATGTTAGAAGACTTCACCACACTGAAATCTGCCTGATGAGAGCCACCAGGGATGTGGGGACAACCTGGACAGTGCACAGCTTCCAACCTCACCCTGAGGGATCTGTTGAAGCAGCCAAACACCAGCTGCATGAAACTCCAGCACAAACATCTCCACCAAGGTAACAGAGGGGGTGAAAAAACCCACAAAACAACTATTTAGCAACACAGGAAAACCCAGTTTTCCTTGGAGCAGCAAAATCAGCTGCTGATGGAGGAACCCTCCCTGGCTGCAGCCCATCACAACTCCCAGAGCTCTTCCTGCTGCTCCACTGCCTCGTGTCCCTCCCCCACTAGATGGGGAAATGGAGGATAATGGACGTGCTGAGAGGGAGCTGTTGAAAGCTGGGAAATTCTAACTTGATAGAGGTGATTTATAGAAGCTGCTCTGCCAGGTAATGGGCAGCTTGAGAAAGGGCCAGGAATCCTAATGTGCTGCTGGAGGAGCAGGAGAGAAAAGCATTAAAATTCAATAAGGGATTAAAAAAAAAAGAGAGAGAGAGAGAGAGAGACACGGGGGGAAAATAATATTCCTGCCAAGATGTAAAAACATTTAGGTAAAAAAAAAACGTTTTAAATTGCTCTCAACTGTTCTTGCCTGGAGTGCTAAAAGGGGTTTTGCCTTGGAAATGGGGAGAGCTGAGCAGGGACTGGCACCCCCCAGGGAAGGGCTCCTGGTGACAACACCTTCATTTACTCCTCTAGTCTTCCATTTTTCAGTGGCACGACCTGTGGCAAGCTGCTAAGATTTCAGATCTCCTCAGTCACAGCTGCTTTGGCTGAATAAAACCAATTTAAACTCAGTTCTGTGGTGTTTTGGGGTTTTGTTTCCAAAACCAGACCTTGACAAGTTCCTAGGACCTAGAAGGGCACCACCACCATCATCTGAAGCCTAAAAGACATCATGAAAATATTGTTTCCAGCCAACAGCTCCACGGGCACACAGTGAGCAGCTGAGGTAGCTGCCATCAGATGAGGTATTTCCCTGATCAGCTGATGACCCAACATCTTCACCACCATTTTCAGGGACACAATTCACAGGGGAAGACTTTTCAAGGGTATTAGATGCTTCTGAAAACCTCTCCACACCCCCACATCTACGTCTGGGGGAGTGACCCTAGCTGGATTTCTGATAGAGTGGCAAGGACCCTGCTGGCAGCCACCCAGGAGCCCCTGGATGGTGGGGCTTGGTGGAAATGCTGCTTCTCCCTCCAGCACTGAACAGGGGTGAGTTCACAGAACCACAGAAACATGGAATTGTTGAGGTTGGATAAGACCTTTAAGGTCATTGTGATCAACCATTAACCCAACTCTACCAAGTCCACCCCGTGTCCCTCACCCCACATCTCCACAGCTTGGGAACCCCTCCAGGGGTGGGGACTCCACCACTGCCCTGGGAACCCTCAAGGGGAAGAAATTGTCCCTCAGGTCCAACCTCAACCTCAACCTCCCCTGGGTCAACCTGAGGCCACAGATGTACAACAGCAGAACCCCTCTTTGCTGTGCCCACACCTCCCCCATGGGTTTTTTGGAGGGGGTTGGGGAATATTTATAATTTCCTTAGAGATGAATCAAAATAATGACTTTAGAACCCCCTCCTGCCTTGGAAACCCAGATCTCTTCCTACTTTTCTTGACTCTTCCCAAGACAACAGCAGCCACAGCCCACTTCTGGTGGCACACGTGTGGCCTGTGGGGACCATGGCTGGGAACTTGGCATTTCTGAGTATTTTAATCCTACTCCTTCCCCCCTGAGATCTCCTCCCCAGGGTTCCTTCAGCCCATGTCCCACTGAAAACACTTGTGGGGAAGCCAGCCCCCCTGAAGGGAAAGGCTGAGCCCGGGGCTGAAGCTGGGGCCCAGATCTAAGCTCTATTTTATATCCTAGATATGTATATATCATAATTTAGAATCAGCAAACTGTAGAAAACTTAATGACAGTGTGTAAATCAAATAAAATTATCTGAATTCTAAGCGTTCAAAGCCTCTTACACAAATTCAGACACTTTTGGTGTAAGAAAAGGGCTTTTTGAGGAGCCTGCTCCCAACCAATTAAACCTGATACTTCCACAAACAGGCATGAAAATGTTTGAGCTGCTTCTTCCCACCAGCACAAAACCTTCCCAGTTCCTTGTTTCCTCTGGAAAAAATTATAAAGGTAGGAAGAAATAACTGTTACTGTTATTGAGGTGTGTAGAAAATCTTGGAAAATACTTTCTATGATTTCTACCTATGTGTTTAAATACCATCATTTAATCTAGAACACCACAGAAAAGTTAATAACAGCATGTAAGTCAAAGAAAAGGAGCTGAAAGGCTGTATGGGAAATGCCTGAGCTCCTTTTTAAAAAAACTATCTGAAAATCTGCATAGGGAAATCTCTTTTTAATTCCTTAATTCCTTTTTTTAACAAGCTATCTGAAAATCTGCATAGGGAAATACCTTTTTAATCCCTTAATTCCTTTTTTTAACAAATTATATGAAAGTTTGTATAGGGAAATACCTTTTTAATTCCTTTTTCTAACAAACAATCTGAAAATCTGTGTAAGGAAATACCTTTTTGACTCCTTTTTTTAAAAGACTATCTGAAAATCTGCATAGGGAAATACCTTTTTAATTCCTTTTTTTAACAAACAATCTGAAAATCTGTATAAGGAAATACCTTTTAATTCCTTAATTCCTTTTTTTAA
>NW_008608177.1:0-13822 GCF_000691845.1 Merops nubicus
TTTTGCCTTGTAGTTTGTTATATTGTGGTGGTTTGGGGGTGTAGGACAGGAGAAAGGCTGTGCAAAAATTAAATACTTAGGCTTGCATCCTGGCCATGTGGTCATTAAATGTTTGCACCCCCTCACTGTTTTAAGTTATTCCTCCTTCTTACTGGACCCATTTCAAATTCTTCTGAAAGATACATACAGTTTCAGTACAAAGGTGGTTTCAGTGTATTGGATCACAGATGATGATCCCTTTTATAAGTCATAGTTCTGTGCATTATCTTGATCTTTATTAAATAGCTGTGTACTTCCATGACAGCCTAAATTGTGAACTGCATAGGTTGGCATGCTTTTCAAATACTGTTTCACTATCAATTAACATTTTTATTGAGTGGGGTATTTTTTCCATTTCTTTCTCTTAATTTGATGTCCTTTACATCTAATGAAAGCATAATCTAGGAGCACAAAATCTCACCCTCTGCTTGGGATCAATTGATGTTGGTATAGTTGTAAATACTATTTAGCTTCAAACCCTTTTTTTATCTTCATAATCTTTGGTTGAATACAGTGCAGCTCATGGCTGATCTGTTTTAATTCTTCCATGTGTGAATAGAGCAATTAACATGCTGAAAAATTTTAATAACCTTTGTTATAAGTTTACATTTATTATCTTCTGAAATAAGGTGTTCTAGGAAATCCTTCTAATACTGATACAGGTTCTCAGGACATGCAAATACTGTAACAGGCATCACCAGGATAAACAGAATGACAGGCTTGAAACGTTGTTCTTCTCAGCCCATTTCTTTCATGGTATTTATACTTTATTTATAATAGATTTATATTTATAATTTTTGTATATATAGAATAAATTATGTGCAAAAGTGAGTACTCCTTACAATTGGTCTCAACTTTTTAGAAACTGCTACATCTTTATGAAAAGAGATCCAGTTGTTGGTGCAAAGCGATCCCTACCTGTGCTGCAGGTTTTGTTATCATAATAAAGAGGAGTGAATGAGAGAGGACAGTGACATGTGATGTTAGCCACATGACCTTGTGCTTTGTATTTATTTTGTGTCAAAAGGTCCCCTCACTAAAGAATATCACAACACAATATTTTTTTCTTCCAACATATTGTTTCATTGTTATAGTGATAATTTCTGGCCTTGTATTGACTGTGTGTTTGGGATGAGCTCCTCATACTAAACTAAACAGAAGTCTATTAACTGATTTTAAGAGGATTCTTGTAGTTATATTTAAACAGCATATTGTGAATTTGTAAGAAAATCAGTCTAAAATACAAATTCTAGGCTTCTGCAGCAGTGTTGTTTTCTAGCCACCATCTCTATCATTCTTTCACCTCTTCTGAGTAGCCTTTGAACCTGCTGGAGAATTCCAGCCCAATTTAGTGGAGCCGTTGAGCTTGCAAAGGACTTGAAAGAGTTACGGTCGTTTTCTGCAAATTAAATTAAAAAAAAAAAAATAATGGACTAGAGAGAGATACCTTTTAATGCCTCCAAGCTGGAGAATTAATTTAATCCTTATTAGGCAGAAAAGAGTCCACCAAGCCTCTTGGCCTCATGACAGAGCTGATGAGGTTTCTAAGCTTTGCTGAGGCAAAACTAGTTTGGAACACTTTCTGCCAGGTGCCTTCTTGTAAGGATTTCTGTGGCTTTTCATTACCAAAGTCTTCTGTCATTCACATTTGGTTCATGTGATTAATGGAAGGAATACTGAGTTCTGATTTTCTGAATGTGTTTTCAGTGATAAGAACATCAACTTAGATTTCTTTTTTTCACTGCTGGAATTCATATAATGTCATTTAGTAGTCATTAACAGAGAAGGTTGGTAATCCTTGACACTGGAAAGTTTATTAAGCATATTTTGGAGTTATTTTCAAGCTTGAATCTCTGACTGCAAGTAGAAAATATTTTTTTTTTATTGAAATGGTAATGAAAATAAAATCAGTTCAGAAAACCACTGTTTAATGTGTGTTTATGAATAGCATATGAAATTCCTTTTAATATTTTGGTAATTATGTGAAGAGATTTAAGGAAAAAAAAAACAAAACAAAACATTTTCACTCATAAAGCAATATCCCTTTGTCTAAATTTGTACAGGCTAGCTAGAAAAGCTGATTAAATGGTGGTTTATGAAGAGAGTTTTAAAAATTTCTGGTATCTTCAGGTCTTCAAACAGAAACAGCATGACTTTGACTTTAAAATTGCCATCCTTGATGAGTAGTAGGTCCTGTTAATATTTATTAATTAAAGGGATTCTATTTCTGTAGCATGAGTGCTACTTCTAATCAGATCCTATCACCCACACGAAGCAAATCCACCATGTCTCCCAGGGTAAGCAGGTCACACTAGGTCAGTGCTCAGACGGGAGACTGAGCAGAATGAGGCATTCACAGGGCTGGATAAAAACCAGAGATCAACTAGCCAGCACGCTTCCTGCACAAGAGGTACTGAGTCAGTATTCCTTCTCACTAGCAGAGGTGCTGTGCTGGTGGAGAAGCCATCTCTCAGATGAGATGTAGAACTGGGGCCATGTCATTTTTAGTCCTTACAGGTGCTTACTGCTGGTGCTCTGAGATGGAGACGGGCTGCCCATGGGCTGCCTGCAGTAGAGCAGTTTCAGTGTAGAATTCAGCACCTATCCTGGAAGCTTTTGGGGAGCTGGCTGCTCTGCCCCTGCTCTGGTGTAGCATAGACACATGCTGAACACAAGGTGTTTGGGTAGTCCAGAGAAAGGAAAAGTAGCACCTGTAACCTAATTGAATTTCTGTGTGTTTGGGTGGACAGCTGTGGTTTGGAGGGTTCTTCCTTTCCTAATAATCCTAGTTCTTTCTGTCACCTGAAATTGAAAAGTCTGACCTGGGAAAAAAGTTTGAAAAGTTAAAAATAATGTGTCTCCAAATCTCAGGAGCTGCAGGCTAAATAAACAGAATATCATCCATTTGATTACTGCATTTTTAACGGTTCATTTGCCAGCCAATCTAAATATTTTTCATTTTTTCTTCATGATTTTTTTAATGTGCAAAGTTGAATAGTTGCACTCTGTTACCTTCTTATCATCTCCTTACACTTCAGGTGTTCTTTCTTTTCTCTGCTAGGAGACAGCCACAGCCCTTCATACCTTCATCCTGAGCCCTCATGCTGCAGCTAGATATTGGTTCATGCTGTTGGCCTACAGACTATTCACAGAGCAAGTACATTAAAATAGCAGTACTAGCAGAAATGTGACCAGACCTGTTTTGTCTTAGCAGCTGGGGCCTTGCAAAATAGTCATAGCTTCAGGAAGAAAGTGCCTAAGTTGGAAAGGAAAGTTTCTCAAATCTTTCTGTTGAAAAGAATCGCTTGTTATGAACTCCACCTTTTCTCTTGTATGGCTTAATCCACTTGGTTTTGCTCCCTGTGATTTATTTAATTTCACTTAATCAATTGGTTAGTTTGTGGCTTGATAGTGTATCCCTGCAATCTTACATTGCTCCATACTTGTCCTGTTAATAAATTGAGTGATTGACATATATGCTGCTGAAAAGACATGGACTTGGTTTATAAATCTGAGAAAGTAAAACCTTTCTGTTTCCTTTTTTTTATCTTGAAGGTGTATTTTAAGACATGCTAGGCTTTTAAATCTATGCAGATACCTTTGTTTGTTGTTTCAGAAGTGTTTACAACCTGAAGTTCTACTGGAAGTAGAATTCTTTTTAATCAATAGTATTTAGATGCACCAACTTTTGGACAGTTTTTCAGATGTATTTATCTGCACTCTCTCACCTAAAACCTTCACAAATCTTAGTGATGGTTTTCTGGGGAAAGCACCTATTGGGAAGTAGTTGCCCCTGATATGCACTGAGGAATTTGTCATCTTATTCTTTTAGCTTTGGCAAGGAAATAACTCTTTTCACAAATATGTTCAGTATGAAAACCTGAAAATAATATATACTGTATTTGTTCTCAGCTAGTCCAGAGTTTATTTGCCCTGGATAGCCAGTGGTTAGGGTGTGAGTGTAGTCACTTTTCTTTTGTACATAATTACAGTTCTGAATTTGAATTCTACTTTCTACAAATACTCATTTGCATCCTCCTGCTTTAGTGGCTATTCCTGTAACAAATTCATTATGTGAGTGTGTCATGTGAAGAATGTAGTTGTAGTTGCAATGTAATGCATTTAAAGATTCCTATGGAATTTCATTTTTATTTTGCAGTATTTGCCCAAATGACTGGGAAAAAAACATAAAGCCCCAAAGCCATGTCCCTCACGTTTTACACAGATCAGAGTATATGGGTCTCATGCACTTTATGTCCAGCCTTTATGCATGAAGTAAATATTACAAATGTAAACAATATAAACATACGTTTAAGTCTGTATTCCTTTTAATGGAATTTTGTAGATAGAGGATGTGGATTTTTGGTTGCCCATACTCAGAAAGTACTTGGTTTACAAGTCACAGTCTCTTGCATTTATATAGACCTTTTTTTCTTTGTATCTATAAAGTTCTTACAAACAGTGTAGGTGAAGGTTGCTATGACCATTTTGCAATTGTAAGAAAGAAAATATTTGTTGTAATGCCTCAGTAGAACCGATGAAGAAAATACCTTTATATATACATTTTATAGGAAAACTTACCTGCATTGAAAGAAGGTATATATCCCCTTTGGAGTCATTAATGTACTTTATGATGTATCGTGTTATGATTTGGTCATTTTACTTATACCTATTCCGTTTCTGGTATCATCTTCATCTCAGACATGCAGGGTGGGCACAAAGCTAGCTTTCAATGTGTCATTGTGCCTCCACTAAGTATCACTCAGGTGACTTTTAGATTTAATGAAACGAAAAGAGGCAGTGCAAAGGAAAGTGCTTGATCCAGTTCCCTGAACCTGTACGTACCTGAGCTAACACAGAAAACCTGAACAGGTCTCAGAAGCATCAACATGGGGAATGTTCTCCCCTGCAACCTCAAGTTTTTTTACATGTAACTGGTCACAGATGGTTGGGGTTGTGAGTGGCCTGAGGTCAAGGAGTTGGCCTTCCCAAGGCTGTCCCTAGTTAATTATGTCTTATCCCAACCAGACCATGTGCAGCTGCACTTTGTTGGCCCAGCTTCGCTCAAAGAGTGAAGTGCTTTAGACTTCACCGGGGAAATCCTGATGCCATTGAAACAGAGTTCTGAGGTGGATTTCTCTGGAGCCAGAACTTCATGCTTTGCTGTGGTGCTCTGATAGATGTCTGGCTGCACTAGGAAATCTGAGTTACCAGTGTGGAGCTCAAGGACTTTGGACCAAGAGCCGTTACGAGGTCTACATCTGATTTTAAAGCTGAGTGTAGCCAGATATAAAGAAACAGTTAACTTAGAGTTGAACCAGTAGGCTATATTGTGGGGAGGTCAATTCACTCTGTGCCTCTGAAATGAGATATTATTATGTTCAAATCTAAGAGGAAACAGCCGTACCACCTGCTGTGCCAAAGCCTTTTCTAAACTAGTCCTAATCTCAGCTTCCTGCTTTATCATCATACTGCTGTTCCTTCGCCTGGCAGAGACCCGTGAGTCTCTGGGAACTCATTTACAGTACTGCTTCTGTGGCCTTTCCTGAAGTCATTTATAGTACTTGCTCCTGTAGCTTCTCTCATACGTCTGTTATTCTTTGTGTGAAGTAGCTCCTCTTTTATTTCAATCATTCCAGAAAATTCAGCCTTTCGGGGGGATGGAGAGGAGGGAGAGCACCTTTTGTTTTATTGTGCTGTTTTACCACTCACCTTATTTGTATTTTTCTTCTCAGAAAACCAAAAGGGATGTAAATAACTTTGATCAAGACTTTACACGAGAAGAACCAGTATTAACACTAGTGGATGAGACAATTATAAAACAAATCAATCAAGAAGAATTTAAAGGGTTCTCTTATTTTGGAGAAGAGCTACTGCCATAGACAACGTTAGGCTGACAGATGAATGATGCTGCAAGAAGTGATTCTGAAGAGTTCATCAAATTACTGAGACTCTGTAGATCAAGAACTACTTCTCTTACCCTGAGCCCATACCCCCAATTAAAGTATATATTTATTGTTTTTTTTCCTTTAAGTCTTCTGACCTGAAAGCACTCTTAGTTTCTGTCTCACAAAGCGATGCAAGATAATTTTGTATCAGAAATTGTAGATGTAACACACTGCCGTATATTTGCAACTTTTCTTTTATTCCTAAGATCTCCCCAGAGGACAAAATTGCATCTTTGCCATGGAAAATGAAGCCATGCTATTAAAAGGGATTTAGTAGCTCACATTCTGTCATCATCACATGTATTTAAGCCAAGAAGGTGAGAACTGTTTCTTCTGCACTGGTGGTGATGGTCAAGATCTGTACTGAGATGTGGAATAAATAAGTATGACGTTGCTCTTTGGTAAGCACAGAAATCTGCCTTCCTGGAGGTGGAAGCCTCAATTGCAAATTTATTGTGGTGAGGTACAAGCTTACAATACAGCTGTCCAAAAAAAAAGCAGCACATCAATTAACACTTTTTATGAAGTTCCTCATACAATTTATGGAAAACTCTTAGGAATAAGAAGAGTCACAAAGATAGCTGAAATTTTATGTAAAGCAAGAAATAGATACCGTATGGATAGTTATTAAAGGGCTAAAGAATAAAAAGCCTATTGTACTTTAACACAGCTACATATAGGCATTTTACAGTTTTTCAGGCAATTGGGTGTGTACTATCCATGTTACCAAATTTAATATCCATTTAAATAAACCATTAATGCAATGGCAAGCTTGCAAATGTTTACAGTTGATTTTACATTAAAAGTTAATTATAAACATGAAAAATTTGCATTCTCCATTGTAGCTAAGTCGATGCCTTCTTATTTATATTTATTTTCTCAGCAGTGTGTTACTTTTGCACACTTTTACAAAACCATAATACTACTGTGTTTGTTGTTTTTTACGTTTAAAATCAAAAGCAAAATCTGCTTTTCGAAGACAAAATAAGGCTACACATGCATTATGTGGAAGTGTGTTAAAAAAAAAAAAAAACGAGATCAAACATTTACAAACTGACATTATTGAAAGTTGTAAATTGAATTTTTTTGTGTATGAATTGAAATGGTAACTCATGTGGACAATATTACTAATGTGAAGTTACCTCCTGTAGATACGCTAACAGTGTTATGTACTTATATTTCCAGGAGTACCCTGTGGTTTGGTTTTTTGGTTTGTTTTTTTTTTTTTGTGTACATGTATCGCTGAGGTCATTTTATTATATATTTTACTGGACTGAGTGAGCGGTCATTGGAATCCATTTTAATTGTTGCACATGGATTTCCAGCTGCACAAAAATATATATACTTGTGATTGGCAAAGTGGCACTAAAGAAGCTTTTTTGCCTTTTGTACAGGTGAGATTTTGTATATAGTGTTTGCTGCAAGGCCTGTGGAATTCATTGAATATAGAGGTATCAACTGCTGCATGTTCATGCATACTATTAAAATGTTAGTCTATGAAAGAATAATTATAATAATGTCCATGTGCAATACTCTTGTATGTGTATTGGTTCAAGTTACTGTCAGAGAGATAAGGTTTTTGTTATAAAAGATGTAGACATATATTAAGCTATACTAAATCTCTTGTATAGTTCTCTTCAACTCTATTATGACCTGATAGAGCTCGGAAAGAGAAAGGAATGTTACAAATCTTGGTGGACAAAGTGTGAATCGTTGGCTTTAAGAGATAACCTTGGACTCAAGCAGATGAGTGGGTTTGTGTCAGTTTTGCGTCTGGCTGCTCATAGCCTGTTACTGATGACAACATTCAGTTCCATTTTGTTTTGTTTTTAAAACTCAGGTGTAATTATTATATATATTCTTATGATGATTTCAAAATATTAAATATTATGATATATCAATTAATGTGTTGTCTGGCCTACAGGTGTAATAATGGATCAAGCCTTTAGTTTAATTTAATTTATCTTCAGTAATCTTTTCTACTGGGAAAAGACTATAGCTTCTGGAGCTGCGTACCAGCACAGAAACATCTTAATGATTGCATCATCTCAATGTTTAAATTTCTTTCTCTTTTAGAAGTATATTGTAGAACTGCCCATCAATTACTTGTGGCTCACCACTGGCTCTGTTTATTTCTCATCATGGTTAGCTTTTGACATCCAGGCAAGAACTGATCACAATGCTAAAGCGTTCTTTCCCATAGGTGAGTAGACCAGCTAGGAGGACAAGTTACCAGACAGTGCACTACTCTTTGTACAAGAGGCCTTTACACAAAACTGAGCATTTATTTTGAAGGAATAAAAGCCTCCCATAAAGCTTTTGTAAGCGAGCTGTGTACTCTGTATTCCCATATCTAACGTGAAGATAATTAGCAACTATTTGTATTTCAAGAGGCCTCAGCACCTGCAGTGTTTGCTAGGATGCTAAGAGAAAAGTGAAGGAGGTAGAGACTTTTGCATGGGCAGATATTTCTTCAATATAAATAGTTAGATCCTCTGCATTGGGTTTACATCAGAAGGTTCATCTGTTACCTTGAACATTTTTTAAAGATAATTCTTAAAAATGGACATTGTTACATTTCTGCCTGTTCTGTAAAATCTTTCCTGTTCCTTCTTTGTAAAATGAGTGCAAAATGCCAAAAAGATTATTATTAATAATAATAATAATTATTATAAAGAAGCCATTGTTTCTTGTTTTTCCTCCCAAATAGACTTTATTAAAAAAACAGAAACACATTTTTCTTCATAGGTTGAAAAATAATTCTCTCCAAAAAAGGCTTACAAATTACCTCTTTTTAAATTATGTGCAGAATAGTTCTGGCTAAATAGAAAATGTATTCAGTTGGGGGGGGAGGGGAGGGGGCTGTAGGTTTTTTTTTTTATTGTGAGGATTTATTTGTACAGAATTTTTTTCTTATGGATGTAATTTGAATCTCTTGCAATTCATTAGTGTTATTTCATCGTAAACATTATTACTGTGCCAAATGTACTGTATTCAAAAGGATGTGAATGTGTATTGTTTCGGAACCTAATAAATACAATGATGTTAAATCTTATTTTTTTCCCCAAAGTTTTCCTGAGTATTTCCTAATGAGGAAGAAAGAAAGATGAAGGATGAATATTTTTCCTGTTACGTGTTGTACAAAATACCGTGAGCTTGTCTTTTAGGAGTGGACAAGTTGCAAAGGAAGGATTTGCTAACAAGAGCCTCATCTGTGAAGCACGAAACACTCCAAGAGAAACACAGGTAACAGTATGTGAACGCTATTTATCTTGGGGCAATATAACATTTACATCAAAAACACCAAGTGGGTGAGTTTACAGACTTCTTCTGCTTGCCAGCAATATAAATGGTCCTTGAGTGAAGACTGGTCCCAATATTCTGCTTAGCTGCATTAAAACTCACTTCAGTAGGGCACTTTGTGTACAAACACATGAGACTGCTTGAGTATTTAATTGGATTGATTAGGAGGATTAATAGTATGCATAAGTTTAATTAGGGTCATAGAGCTTATTAAATGATTTATTGAACTTAGTCTGTCAGCATGACATTGTCTAAAATATTTCAATATTTCATAGTGTTTCAGTTTGCACCTTAAATACTTTCTGTTTTCATGGTGTTAAATTCTTAACTTCTGTTTTAGTTATCAGCTGTCAGGGTACTCTGGCAGTAATTCCAGTGAACAGTCTCCAGTTAGCAGACCTAGTTAGTGGTGATACTAACTAGCTTTTTAAAAATAAAAAAAAAAAAAATGACAAGTGTTTTCTGTTCAAATTGCAGCTGACTCTTCTCATAGTCACTGAATGTGTTTGCTGGCTATGAGCGTATTCCAGATCTTGGGTGTTGACAGCATTAGCATAAGCTTTGTTGCAGAGATTTTGCCAATTAAGCAACCATATAACGCCTTGATTTTCTGAGTGTGTTTTGCAACCTTAAATGCATATGAAGAACTTAACCATCATCTTACAAACAAGAAATATCACTGGTCTCCAGATACATCAATATCACATTTTCCCATGGTGCTCTAACTGATGTCTGTTAAAGAGGGGTTTATTCCTTGCTGATGGCCCATAAAAGTCACAGTTTCATTGACTGAGGGTGTTTTAAATGTGGTACTAAAAGTTCAGGGAGTCTCAGCATGTGTCTGTCTGCTTCTGTGGCCTTCTACACAGGGGACATTAAGTCACTTTACAGTCACAAGTGTTTTTAGCCTACTACCAGTCTTCTCAAGTATTTGAGTGAAGTAATATGGTAAGCATCTAAACAAACTGATCAAAATAATTATAATTATCCAATAGTGAATTGCATCGTTGGATATATTGACACATCCTAACGCAAAGAAGCTACAGAAATTCAGTTTGAGTCTTCATCTATATCTATTGCTTGAGCAGAACAGGTTTTTAATTAAAAACATGTGAAGTGAACATGCCTCACCCCAGACAGGAGAAAATGAGAGTGGGTTAGATCAGAGCGAACCTCTCTTAGGAACAAGAAACTTTTCATCTGAGTAACAAATAAGGTTTATATTCATTCATATACTCGAAAGAAGGTGTGAGCAGCCATACTAGGTCAAATTAAACATCACTTAGGTCAGCTGGCCTCCTCTTGGCAATGATCAGTCGCTTAACTGTAACCAGTAATGTGCACTGATCAAGAAATCAAGAAATCAGCTTGGATTGTAGCTATAACAGTATAAAAGTGTAACAAATAGAAAATACCTATGGAAAAATCTGAGAACAAGAAAGCAGGAGATGCTGTTCTGCCTGCAGCAGTTTGACTCCATGAGATGGTCATGTCTTTATTATATTCAATATCTCTAAATTGACTTGCTTTTGATTAATCAGTTTTCAAACAATGTCACTTTTTGGAATGCAGAACATTCTGTGGGAAAGAGCTGCACAGCACAAGTAATCGTCATGTTAACAATTATCCCCTTCTGTTTGTTCTGTCCCAGTCATAATTCCATTTTATGATGCCTGGGGCTTTCTTTAAGAGAGGATAAATAACCATTTGCTATTCAGCTTTTTTTTGCCACTCAGAATTTTACAGATTATTGATATATTCTTCATCAGACAGTTCTTTTTCAGAGCAAAAAGTCTTCCCGTGTCTGTAAAAGAGCTTTGTAAAGACACATTCTGTATTTTTGGCCACCTATGTTAACTTTCTCTGAATATTTTATAGCTTTACTTATCCCTTTTAAACACAGGGAGTAGAGATACGTGTAATATTCAGTATGTGGATGCAACATGGATTATTGCAATGATTACTGTGTTCTGGTTTGTTTTCTGTTACATTTTTAAATCTTTTTTTCTTAATCCAAGTTTGTTCTCAGTTGTTTCACAACCTTTCCAGATTAGCATCAGTTCTGCATGCTCTCTATTAGATTATCCGATCATAATGAAAATAGCTTAAATATTAATTTAACTAGAGAAAAATGCTGCTTTGGTGGAGGCTTCCATTTTAGCAGTAAACTTTTGGTGATCACCTTCTTGGTATGGTTTTCCTTCTGCCTTTGTACCCCCTATGTATAGCTATATTTAGGCTGTTTTTCCCTGTCTTGCTTAATAGGACATTGTGTGCAACAAATATTTTTCCAAAAACAAAATAACAGGACATGCTTTACTCCCTCCTATCAACACAGGCTCTTACTATATTCTGAAAGTCCCTTCTTTTGACACGTTACCTACAATGAAGGGGAAAATGATAAACATTTTCTTAGCACATTGAGAAAATGTATATACATGCCAAAATAGTTTCCACTCCATCTTTCCTTTTACCTCGTCACTGCTGTGGAAGCAGGAGATAAGAGCAATAGCCTGAGATGGAGCACAAGCTGCCACTATAAATATTGTGAAATGATTATGCAAGACTATCCAAAAATTGGAAAAGCATTAAAGAACTTTCATGTTTGTACACAGATGTTTAATCCTTGGAAAAAAAAAAAAGCATTTAAGAAGAAAGTCAGTGACCTGGAGTCTATTGCCAATTTGGGCACTGGATTGAGAACTGAATTGTGCATTGCATATACTTGTTATCACTGTCCAATACTACCAGTTCAGTCTAGTGTCTTATATACTACAGGAGGGAGCATGAAGATAAGACTAAAGCTGCTAGTAGCAGCAAGAGTCATTGCCAGGCTGATGCTCGTCAGTGTCAGTGTACATTCTCATTTCTTTAAACCTATTAAGAAAGAATGTTACCCAAAGGCACCATGTATACAGGATTGGTGCTGCAAAGGGGGAAATAAAGAACATGGTTTTCGCATACACAAGCTTAGATTAGTTTGGTCACCTTATGTAGCTTCACAAAGTTTTACAAATAGGCCAGATATTCCTGGAGTGACAATAAATACATCCCTGTTCAGATACATCTATCACAATGTGACAGTTACGGAGAAGCAGAGACTGGAATATCCACATGAAGAAGTGTGCCTAAATGTCAGAAATTCACTTGATACTTGTGCTTTCCTGTGGGGAAAAAAAATGAGTACAGTTGCCTAAGCAACCTCCTGTTTTCATTGACATGAGTGGCGTGGAGCTTGACATCTGGGAACTGTGCAAAAGGGAGAGACGCTGTTACGGCCATTTATACAAATCAGCAAAGTGAGACTAGGTGCCACAATGATGATTTACTTCTTATTGTGTTAGTGTGAAGTCAGCAGAGGTGCTAGGAAAAGAGTGAAGCTAGTCAGTGCTCTCACTGCGCTGCTGTTTCTGAGCACAAGGTGTTTTCAAACTATGCTGCTGGTGGTCTCCCATGAAAAGGTTTCATGACTGCTTGGAGTCCTCTTCATTCCTCTTTTCAGTTGCCAAGACAAAAGAGAATCAAAAGTTGTCCACCATCAGATACAGTAGCTGATGCATAAGGGAGATGGGTTTTTGGTTTTACAATGGGATAAGCTTTTTATTGAAACACAGCCACACCCACGCAAAGTTTGAGAACCTCTATGTTCTAGGAAAGCTATTTACTCAGAGTCTTTGGTACATCAAAAAAGAACATTTTCTGTTGATTTTTGGTTAATGAGCAGTGAGAAGTAGACAAAGGTATCAGGCATATGGAGGCACATTTTTCTAAATAATTATGTGGTTGATTAAGGTGAGCCGATTGGGGGTCAAAGAGATTATGCAGATCTTACTTAGGTAAATGTTTATGTTAGGGTGGGGATCACTGTCCTATTTAGAAGCAAGCTTAAGACCTTTAAACTTTACTTGTTGGAATAATGTGGAGACATTTTTTCTTTGATTAAGTGATATGTTAACCCCTTACATGCTAGTTCATTGCAACTGCACACCTTAGCCTTCTGTAGTGGACAGGGGCTGAACTTCTAGATCCTGAATTCTGCTGTTAGGAGGCCTGTTCATGGTTGATGATGCTGCTCTACTGAAATACAGGGTAATGTGAAATCCCCCAAACATCACCTCCTAGCTGCTGAACTGAGGTAACTCCAAGATCAGTCCTCCTAGAGTGCAGGAATCTCACTGGTGTTCAGAGCAGATTTTTTTCCACACTTTTCCAATTGCAAATACAGGGCCAGCTTTTTTAAGTAGCTGTCACCACAAAACTCTCTCTGGGCACTCTGAAATACCATTTATGACATGTATTTCCATTTAAAGCATCTCTGGTCATAGAGACAGCCTGCTAAAATCACCAGTATGTTCAGTCTATAAAATATGGGCCATAAAGTGCTGATCCAAAATCCACTTTATAGTGAGTCCCTTGTATTTTCAATTGCATAGTCATCTTGCACTATACAAGATGATTGCGACCCTACCTCCCACTGCACATCACCAGTGCTGGCTTGGTCAGGTGGCAGCTGGACACATAATGACTTCAGC
>NW_008608177.1:13853-14775 GCF_000691845.1 Merops nubicus
GGAGGAGAAATGAAAAACTGTACAAAACACCATTATTCTGACAAGTTGAAGGGCTACAAAAGCAACATTAAACCATCATTTTTTACTACCACAAGAGAAGTCTTCCTCCAGAAGGACTCAACTTGCATACAACATCCTCTCAATACATCCCTGCTGAAAACCTTCTGAGGGGCCCATATGAAGTGGTGAATAGTCAAGATGCTCATCTCAGTCACATTATCCTTTCCTTGCTCAGGGACAAAAGTAACACAACGCAGGAGGATTTTTGTGGTGGATAACAGTCTATTTGGTTGACACACCAAGAGAGGATCTCCAGCTGCAACAACTCAGTATGAGAGTTTTACTGATGTTTTTGTTCTTGTTAATATTCCTGCCTGTGTTGGGAGAAGAGTCTGTGTGATGAAGAGGACCAGAAACTATTAATTTTCATTTACTGAGCTGTCTAGCAGTAATTTGAACCACCCACACAGCTGAACAAGTTGATTTCAGAGCCAGGGAGGTTATCAACACCAATAAAAAAGCAGTTGTCTTATAGTTTACACACTATGCATGGGCAAAAACCTCCTGGTATATCACTTATATGCAAATTGAAAGTATTTCTGTAACCTCTGGCCCTGCTTGTAAACAGCAGATTCCAGGAATTCTGCTGGAACCCATACACTACTGAGGCAAAACTGTACTTCGCAATAAACATGCTTTCCTCAGTGAAAGAATCTGGAAGCGGAAGAATGCAAGACCTTGAGATGCACTGCTGATTGTGGGGAAAGTGCTGAGGCCATCTCCTGCCTAACAGCTGGGCAAACACCCACCCCTGCACGGGTCGAGGAGGAAATCTGTGAGCGGTGGGTGGGTGTCGTGCGTGGGCACCCCGCTGGCACGCGATCCGGGCGGCAGCGCCGGGGGGGACCCCGCACCCCGCCTG
>NW_008608178.1:0-3626 GCF_000691845.1 Merops nubicus
CAACGCGCGGCCAGAACGGCCCCTGGGAAACAAACAGGCTGCACCCACACACAGATGGAGCAAGCTGAGGGGTGCTCTGGCACTTTGCTTGTTTTGTACACCTTGCAACTCCTGCTGTTCGGGTTTTTTTAGTTTCTAAAGCAGGATGGCTTTGTCCAAAAACTTCACACTTAGGAAGAGAAAAAACCATGCAGATAGGCACAGCTATTTCCTTCATTTTACACAGGACTTAGGCAAGGACTTAAGCAAGGATTGACTGACTTAAGTAAGGACACAGTGAGAGAGAGAAATATATTTAGACAGTACACAGGATGATTTTGTGGTTAAGAAACTAGAGAATGACTTGGGTCTCAGTTTTTTTTCCTGCTAACCTTAAAACAGGTTTCCTGTCTCTCCTGTTTTAATAAACTAAAAAAATGTAAATAATATATTTTTAAAACATATCTGCTAATATGTTTTAGAAGAATAGAAGTTACTTTAATCAGAATTTTTTTTTTTTTAATATATTCTGTAGTTTTAAAAGGCTCAGCAGAACTCATTTCACTATTGCAAGGCTAGAAATTCTCTCTCTCTCTCACAAGATCAAGCATTCAGTTTTGGTAGCAATTGCAGACTGCCAAATACCCAAACCTTTGGTTGCTCTTGGACTTCAGCATCTTTAGCTTTGGGCCATATACACGTATTAACTGAGGAAACAAGAAGCAGGAACGGTTCTTCTGGTAGCTTATTGTTTGCACTTGACAGCTGTTGGAAACTGCTTACATGCTGGAAATATTAATAGTCTTGATGGAGATAAGTGAGGCAGGCAGGCAGGAATTAGAGGAGCTGTCTATCACGTGGCTCTCCTGTACGGCTGCAACTTCCCCTGGACCAGTCAGATAATAGGGCTGGGTCCCACACCGCGCGGCAGCGAGCGGAGGGCTCCCGGCCAGGCAGGCGACAGCCCCGCGCCCTCTCCTTACACGCCAGGCTGGCCCTGGGGCTTTGCAGCTGCTGCAGCTGCTTTGCAAAACTACACAGGAGGGAAGGAGAGAATCTCTTCTCTTTCCTTGGACCTTGTTTCATTTGGAGAGTTATGCCTCTGTAGCTCCCAATTAGACTGCTGTAACGTCCTGCACGTGCACCTTTATTCTGTTAATGACAGCAGCTGAAGACAAAATGCCAGTAGCAGTCACCTGTGTCTTAACATTTCATAACTAAAAAAAAAAAAGAAAAATAGCCCACAAAAGCGTAAGAAAGGGGCTGATAAAAGTTTTCCAAAATGTGTTATTATAAGCTGGTCATTGCACATAAGAAAATAAGCAAACACAGAAGTATATTCATACAGACTTCCAGGCACACATCTATCTACTTACACACATACACATGCCCCTGCTTCTCAGTGTACTTTAACATTACTAAGCTTTTTGCCATCACATTCTCCAAATGCAAGAATATTCCCCTAAAGTCAGCAATGCCACCAAACCGGTACTCTCAAACAACCCAAGTGCCACATCAGCTCTGCTCCTCAGCCTATTCTACTACACAGTGCACCTTGATAAAGGGTGCAAGTCCCTGCATTTCCTCAGAGCCCGTGTTCTCGAGCTCCATCACAGCAGGAGCACAGGGAACACCCAGTTAAGAATCTCCCAGGATGACAGCACATTCAAAAACTGCAGCTACCAGCAATAACCCAAGTCATTCTCAGCTTTGAAAATGAAACAACCAGAGACAGAGGAAGAGGGAGATAATGACAGATCCATAATTCAAAACTCCTGAGAACTGTTCATCAGACTTACAAGACAATAAAGTAACCTGCAAGATAGTTTTGGTACAATAAATCTGAAGTTAACTTCTGTCTCAACATTACATTTAAATGATGAGGGACAGGAAGCAGAAAGTATCAAAATACTTCCCTGCACAGCCACTTCAAAATCTGGATGCTTTGCAAGTTGAAAAGGGGAAAATTACTGACAGCTTAACGACGACGAGAAGTGCAAAGGCAGGAAAACACTCGTGAAGCAGCTGAAGTAACTGGAGAGAGGAACCTGGCTCAGCAATGCCTCACTGGAGGGAGCGCACAGCGAGCCCCATGGGCAGGGGGTGCCAGGGACTGCTCCTGAGCCCTGCCACCCCACCTGAACCACACCCTGCTCCCCGCAGACCCCTGCCAGGCCAAGCAAATGAGAGGATACCTTGATCCAAAGCACTCTTCAAAAGGACAGAGCCTTTCCTGTAACTCTCTGGCCTTTTCTCCAAGGAAGCATCAAAACTGCCTCACCCAGGAAACACCAGCACCGCTGACTGGGGTTTGTGAAGGCAGAGCACGCCTGGGTGTGATTAATGGACAACACACTCTTGCCACAAGGCTGATTATTTACATTGCTTATTAATTTACTGGATAGCTGAGCACGCAGCCTTGCAGAACAGTGAGAGGAGATGATGAGAAAATTACCCCAAAATTCTGCGTTAAACAGGAGAATCCACACTTATCTGTGTAATTGTATATGCAACTTTCAGGGCAGGGAGGCAATTGCAGACCCCGCCTGCACCAGGCTGCTGACGACAACACACGGACATTTGGAATTCCTGGAATAGTAAGAGGAATGCTGGTGAAGTGTGGGATTTCACCTCCTGTTGCACAGGTACAAAGGTCACCTTTGTGCCTTGGATACAAGCGACGGACTAGTGATCACCCCTTCAAAGCCTTGCTCTGGTTAAGGGAAGGTCTTTCCAGATGAATCAATGATCACGTTTTTTCACCTGCTAAAGGTTAATAAAGAATCTCTCTCAGCTGGTAAGAGTATAAGGATCAGGCAGCTACAATCAGAACTAAATATAATTGTGCGACATAATTTTGCCCCTTCTAGTTTATTGCAGATCTTTTCATCATTTCTGGGACTAACACTAAATGGCTTAGTTTCAGGTCTATTACACTGGATCATTTACATTCATTACAATCAGGGGTAGGTAACTGTGGGGCTTATTATCACATCCATTACAAGTGACACCATTTGCAAGATGCTCAACATTAAATGTACTTGTTGCTGCAGTGACACAGTCTGGGAAATTGCTCTGCATCAGAGTACAGGAAGGAAGGACAAAACAGAAAAAAACACCAAGAAATCAGTGATGTCTCAGCTTTAAATAAGAATAGAAATAGGAGGGAGAACTATAAATTATTATTTAAATTATAATCTGTTGTGGATATTCCAAAGCAGATCAGACCTGGGGACTGTGCAAGGGATCTGGGCACAGGGGTTTGAGTAACAGACACACCTCATCACAAAACATGTTCTCAGGTCTGATTTAGTGAGCTATGAGATGACCAGAGCTCGGAAGGGGTGTGTGTGTTTAATTTCAAGCCCATACTTCCATGCTGAGCCCCACAGCCCCTGGTGCTTGCTGCACCCGCTCCCGGCGCAGCCCAGTCCTGCCCGCTGCTCCTCAGCACCCGGTCCTGTGCCCGGGACCCGCCTTGGCAGCTGCCTGGAAACCTCCCTGCCAGGTGGCTGCACTTCAGTTCCATTCGCTGGGCACGCAGGGCTAATAAGGATCCGGAGGAAATCTCTTACTCATACAACACAGTACGCCTTTTGTTGATCTTTGAATAATGTTGCTTAAAATCCACCGTATTAAAACACTCT
>NW_008608178.1:3815-7490 GCF_000691845.1 Merops nubicus
TGCCTGCTCATGGGGCACTGCCTGCTCATGGGGCACTGCCTGCTTATGGGGCACTGCCTGCTCCTGGGGCACTGCCTGCCAACGGGGCACTGCCTGCTCACGGGGCACTGCCTGCTCATGGGGCACTGTCTGCTTCTGGGGCATTGCCTGCTTATGGGGCACTGCCTGCTCCTGGGGCACTGCCTGCCAACGGGGCACAGCCGCGGGCAGGCGCCGCTGCAGAGCGATCTCGGCCCCAGAGGCTGATGATAAAGTTAGCATTTAAAATAACCTTTTTCTCCCTGGAAGTGACCTCTCGGTCAGGGCGACAGATTCCCCTTTCATCACGCAGCTCAGCCCGTGTGCGTGCTGTGATGTCTCTCCATCTCCCCAGGGGAGCAAATTTAAATTCTGGTGGATGTTTATGAAATCTGGAGGGGTTTTGTACTTACAAAATAGGGATGTGGGGAAGAAGCAAAACCGAACGTGTAACTCCTTCACAGAAAATCAAGTCAATGCAATAGTGTCACTACTGTTACCTTCTTCCAAACATTCTACTGTTTCTAAAAAGAATTCCCCGTAGGTTTTGAGTAACTCAGGTTGGCCACAGAGTCTTAGCATCACACTTAATTATGGGGCAAGAGGCAAGTTAATGACTGACCTGTGTGATATATGATTTAAACAACCAAGTTCTAAATTCAAGCACAGGGGAAATGTTGGAAATGGAGAACGAGTACTTGGGAGGGTGCCGAAGAGCTGGCTGGCTACGTGATCCTAGTTCACAGTCATTCCTTTAATGCCCAGGACTAGACAGTTTTAAACTAACTTTAAAAAATGTGAAAATAAGACACGACTGGGTGGGTGGTGACAACCGGTGACAACCGTGCAGCTCTGGTCCCTTTCTCCAAGGCTACCAAAAACCCCACGTAAGAGCCCCCAGTGAGGGAGCAGAGCTGTTCTGCCTCACACAGTCCTCTCCATCTGCTTCCTGACAGACCTTTTTGACACGTCTCATTCTCCAGGCAGCGCAGAAACGCTCCCTTGTATGGAAGATGACCACAAGTCACCTCATGGGCTGACCCTTCCTTGGCACCTGCCCCGGAGCACCATTTCTATCTTTATGGACTGGAGGAAGGATCCAAACCTGTGAGCCAAGGACCCAAATCCCTGGTGCACAAGCCTCTGTGGGATGCCCAGGAGTCAGGCTGCTGTTCAACCCCTTTCAGGGCACGAAAGGTGTCCATGTTGCACAGCCCTCATCACAGAAACAGACTGAGCCAAACGCCAGGAAGTTTCCTCCTTGCTCCTGGTTTCTGCTGAAGCGCATCATTTCCTCAGTGGTAACGCCATTTCTTGAAGACACTGCCCTTAAAGCTAAATTCCTGAAGTTCTCTTAAGTGCTTAGCTGCTGAGTCGTAAAAGGAGATCATGGGGATCCCAAAGAGAAGTGGGGAGAGCAGAAGATGGATTTTTAATTAAGTATCAAAGTTGGTGGCAGCAAACAGAAGGTGAATAGAGAGGGACAGTGGCCCAGGGAAGAAGCAGCGCAGCAGTAACGCTGGGTGCTGCTGCCATCACACCTCACCAGGAAATATTTCAGGTGCAGGCTGATGTAAGATTTTTCTTAATAAAAACTAAAAGAAAACTTTGAATAAATCTGAAGTTCATTGGTGAAATACCTGCCTGGCTATAAGCTTTCTGGACTAACATCTTTTCACTAAAATAAAAAGTCATACAAGGAACAGTTTAGAGCATGTCCTACTTTACCATTTAATTTGCAGCTTACTGTTTCTGTAATGACAGCTTTTCAAAAGCTATAGTTTTCTACTGCTTAAGAAATCCATAGGCAAATTTTCTGGATTTTGAGCAGAACACTGCCCAGCACACTAGATGACACTTTCCTACAGTATCCATCACCAGGGGCTAGTTTATGGTTATTTAACACACTCTCTCAAATCTCGACCAGCAGATTCCAGCCAGTTTAAAAAGGAAGGGTTTTATCACTCAATTCTCAACCATTCTTTCTTCTAATGGAAGTTACTCCATCAGTTACTTCAGCACTGAAATAACAGGTGCAGTTACACAGGAAGGCTTTCCATATTCATCTTCATGAGGAATTCACTGAACAGTTTCTTGCCAGTCAAAAACAAAAGGAGAATCGCTGTCTTTGGCAAAAGTAAGAGTAGCTCTAAACAGCCCCTCTCCAGACAAATTTGTTACGACGACTGTGTCACGACCTACGTCAGTCCCCTGCTACGTGAGCTGCGAGCTGCTCCCGTGAGCAGCCTGCAAAATCTCACCCATTTTCTGGAAAATGTCCACTGCAACACAAGATGAGGCCATCCAAATAATTTCACTTGCTAATTAACTTTGGAATACACGACAGCCTTGTCTCCAGGAGGGATTTTACCAGACTACAGTGCTTACTGCAGCACCAAGCTTGCTTTCTGTTTTAAGCCGAACCGTGTGCCCTGGCGTAACAGCAGCAGCACTGACACTCGCGGTGAGCGACTCGGAATGAAGCCTTTGGCTCTCTGGCAGCCTCTCTTCTCCACGACCGCCCGGGCCTCGCCGCGGAGCTCCCCCGCGCAGGCACGGCGCTCTCTGACCCCGGGGTACAGTGCCAGCCACGGCACTGCTGCACGTTATGTCGTGCCACCTCCAGCAAGGTTGGGCTACCCGGGGATTAGAATCTGCCTATATGAAGCAGATACTGTTCTGCAGCTCAAAACAATGACCAGCACTTCTGAATGAAAAGAGAGAAAGTGAACATTAGCACATCAAAGGCCCCTTTCTGGAAGAAGAAAAATTGCATGATGCACACTTTAATCTTTCTGACAATCTATGCATGGATTGATCTGAATTCTATTTTTCACACAAATGTGAACGCTTGATAGGAGGACATCTTTACCAACAGCAAAAAGAACAGAGAAGGACGTGCTAGTGCAGTCTTTGAACTTTTAAAATACAGATCAACATGCAATAATATTTAACAACTGACAGAACCACATCGTTGTTTATCGCTCTTCATAAACCCAAATAATGTAAAACAGGTTACAGGCAACACACAGAAAAACTGTTATAAATATTTTAATCTTAAAATAAAAAGACAACTTAAGAAATCAGCAGTAAACAAAACACAGGCAATATTAAACTCTTCACAAACGGCTACTATTGAAACTCAGTTACCCACCATAGAATAGCCTAGCGTGTCAGTCACTTATAATTAGCATTTTTCCATAGCTAACGAAGGGTGGAATGGGACCTGTGCTCACAGGTTTAAAAGCAAATATTGCTAAAATATGTATACAACATCATATGACCACTAATCATGCTCCTTCTGCTGTAGTCAGTACGGAGTTTTCTGCACATAGATCTTCTCACATGGCACAAGACCTGTGTCAGTCAGGCTGGAGAAGCAACCACTTGGGAGCTGCTCTGATCTAGGCAGCTCTCTGCTCAGCAAAGCATACAGAGAACGTATAGACAAGCACCGCCAGAAAACATGAGCCCATGCCAACAGCCACCAAAGGCTGCGGGATCGGCTCAGCAACACAGCTCCCCGTACCCCCTCCATCAGACCAGTACCTCTCACAGCCTAACTCCAGACTTTGACTGACCCTTTTCCACTCAGGCAAAACTGACATTATTCTTTCCTTAGCCTGCTGGAATTTCACCGAGATTGTGCATTTTTTT
>NW_008608178.1:7507-11871 GCF_000691845.1 Merops nubicus
CTGCTGACAATGTGTTAAACTGTTGAGTCCGAATGCTTGCGGAAAGCGGGGAAGGGATGGCACTGAAATGACATCCCAGAGCTTTCTTGTAAACAGAACTGCACCCTCAGAGCTATCAACTTGTAAAGGAATGGTGTGATTTTATAAACAAGCCTTATTATGTGTACACACCGATTAATTTGTTCCTCAAGAGAGCCTAATTTGTTTGCTTATAACTCAATCGCAGCCAGTGGAAGGACATCTCGGAAGAACTTAAATAAGATCACAGTCTTTGACTTGCGGAATGTCACCCATGGAGAAAGCAGAGGCACCGAACCTGAGCCTCAGACACCTGATGCTTTGCACAAACTGGTTACAGTCCCAAACAAAACGTGCATTTCCCCAAAAGCTTTGGAAAAACACATTTTTCTTGCAGCGACCTGAAACCTAAACTACTTCAGGTACAAAAAAAGGAGCACATTCAGAGTTGCCTAAATGTAGTGTCAAAGTGTGGGGTCAGTGGTGAGAGGATGAGTTAGTACACGGAAATATTAGAAAAGGGATTAAAAATAATCAGGCTGTATATTTCTCTAAAGGGCAATAAAGTATTATAAAGAATAAAATCTTTAAAAAGGGCAATGAAGACACTTGACATTGATGTTAGGATTGGTCCAAAGAGGACAACCACATGAGGAAAGCCCGTGACAAGAGATTAACATGGCTGAGAACGGTCATGACAGAAAAGTTTGCCTGCACCTCACCTTAGACACCCACGATGCTACAGAACAGCCCACTGAAGGTACAGCCACCACGGGGGCTCTTCGCGCTCGTTTCGCCAGTAACACCTGAGCTTTAGAAGGCAGCAGTACCTTCACTTCTCTAAGCACGGCGGGTCCAGCCCCATGCCCAGCACTTGGTATTCTGCTTCTCCAGGCGCCAGCCTTGCTGAGAGCAGCGGCTGAAACGCACACTGGGGAGCAGAGAGTGGCTGGACCGCACAGATGGTCTGCCCCGGACGCTGAAAAGGGTTTTGAGGGAGCTGAGTGCTATGACTTAATTCTTGTCCTGAATATTTAAGGTAAACACAGATCAATCCAAATTAGGTAAAGCACAACTACAGAAGTACAACGCCCTGTATAAAATACTGCAACAGATCACGAATGCAGAAACGCCCTAGGAAAAAGCTCCCGTTTTCTCCTTCACTAATCAAGGCCAGTCACCACAGTGATTGGACTTTCACATTCAGCACAACTATTTGACTATACATTCATAATAAGCAGAAGCCTTGTGTTTTTCTTAAAAATTCCTGACACTCCTGAAATATTGCCTCATCTGTCCCAAGTTTACTTTCATTTTTTAAAAACACAACTCTCTATTCACTCTCCATAAGTCAGTGACTCAGCATGTCACTGCACAGCCAAAACGCACAGGGGTAAAGCAGCACCAACACTCAAAGCATTTAGGAACTTCTGTCCTGCTGTTTTCCACAGTTCTGGACCATTATTACAATTATCTCTGTGATAACTCCAGCAGCACTGGCAGATTCTGCTCCACCCTAAAATGTCATTATACTGACTGCTACAAAAAAAAAGAAATCACAAAGCTGTCTCCGTGCTGATGCTGCAAACCTAACAAAAAGAGATGGAATAGCAGGGGAGGAAAATGTGTGTCTGCATACATCATATTTCTAACGTTCCTCCAGGAATTGGTAAAATGGAAAATGAAACCTCTTGTTTACTGGTCTCTGTATATCTTTTTCAGTGATACAAGGGAAGATTAAACCTTGTTTGGGGCGTTAAAAAGAACTCTGAAGTCCATGTGAGCCTTTTTACTTGTAAACACCAGTTCTACAGACACTGTAACTGACATGAAAAACTGAAGCTGAAAGTGAAATCTGTCCATTTTGCTCTCCGAGATCCCAGTACTTTGTGTGTTGACTTTTGGGATTCCAAAATGCAGGTTGCTGTGGTATTTAAAACAAACGGAAATGCTGGCATGCAAATCCTATTCAACAACTTGAGAATACCAAGGGCTTTTACAAGGCAAAGAACACGTTAAAAGTTCATTAATTAAACAGTGCTTGTGAACAGATGGAATGGCTATCTGGGCTCTAATTACTGTAAGTTGGTACAGAGGTTCGCAGACCTTAATGAGGTTCAATAAAATGAATGATTACACATCAATCACAATTAGAGAAACCTGTAAGATGAGCTGAATTATCATGGCAACAAGTCATAAAACACGGGAGCACAAAACCCAACAGGCTCTGAAGAAGCCTATAAAAAAAGCGTTTCTGAATTAAAACAGTTCTTCAGGTTTGGAACAACTCCTCTGTACTGCCAAACCCATAAAACCCATAAAAAGTGATCTGACTGTAAGGGCTGCACTGTCCCTCTCCGGGGGACATCCTGGAGGGTGGACTATCCCTAGAGACTGCAGCACCTGAAGGGTTAGGAATAGCAAAGCAAACAAGGAACAGGCTGGAAAAGAACCAGGGACAGAAACGGAATGAGAACCCTTTGTTGCACATTAAAGAAGCTGTTGAAAATAAAGACACTGATGTTTCTTTTTATCTTCCTGGTGAAACAAAGATGTGAAACATCAGGTACAAAGGCTGTTTAAAACCAGTACTTGAGTCTGTGGAAGGCTGTGTAGTTGATGTTACTCAGACTGATACGTGTGGGTGGAACTGCTAGTCCTACAACCTCAAACCATTAAATAACATGGATTTGTATTTAAAAAGTGACAGAAAACTAATCCCAGCCACTTCTCCATTCCTTACCACCGGAGCCGCCTGTAGGAAATAGTGTTTTCAAAGCCTTGAATTGCCCAGCTAAAAGAGCTGCTGGCAGTGGGGAGAGAGGAAGGTGGTAACATGGAGATAAAAATAAATAGTAAAGGGAGGTGTTCACTTACCAGACATAAAATTGCTGAACATCAGTGTCAGTGGCTGCTCCCTAAAGTAACAGCTCCATATATCTACCAGTATCTCTGTACTGATACACTTCTACTACCTTAATGGTGTTAGTCTGGAGACAGCCCTTAGCAACACCAGAAGTCAACTTTCAGTGCCAGGAAGTTAATTAGAGCCGCAGGTATGGCACAAGCTAAGGTAAGGTCTTTCAGGAATAACAGAAAAGAACAATGTATGCTAGCTTGAAGTTATTTTCTACATTTTAAGGACTTCACTTTCATGATGCTGCATTTTTGGTATCAAGACTTTGCAGTAGTGAAAACCTCAGTTAATCCCCAACTTCTTTGTTACTTGGGGAACACTAAGATTTCTATGTGAAGTAACTGCTACGTGCCCACCACTGCTTAGCCCAGCTGAGAGATGAGCAGAAGAATGCACGTTTTATTCAAGGAAGCCAACACACTGGAGACTAGCAAGGTTTTCTAAGACCATTCACACTGTTAACCCGGTGAAAATGAACGGGACAGATGATCCTAAATAGGTACAATAAATCTACCTGTTTAGCACAAGTTAGTTACAGGTCCTCAAACCTGGCCCACACCAGTTCAAAGAAAGTATTAAAAAACAGCAAATGAACTAAGAATTTATTTTTTTTTAAATAGAAAACACTGTACATGTACTAGGTTGTTACTTAGTATTAAAGAAATCATTAAAAGCCATCTGCTCCTGTCTATGCACTAGAACTCTGACAGTTAATCTTACTGTGAAACACACACTAAAGTATGATATTGGGGAAAAAAAACAAACCAGAAATCACCAGCCAACAACCCCTCTGTGAAAAAGGAACTTTCCCCTATTCCTCTCTCTTGCAGTCTCCACATTTACATACCCAACCTAACAGAAAAGGCCCCAGTAACAGGATGGCTTGAGAAGTTTTTCAGACATGTGTAGAAGGGAAGTCTTTCCTCTTTAAGGAATGATAGAAGATTATGGTGCTATCCATTGAAGCAGCTTTCATATAACAGGGACAAAAAACTCACACTCCTCATCCTCTTAGTATCAGCTGCACAGACCCACTTGGGTTGGAAGGACGTCAGGAGGTGATCTGGCCTCACCTCCTCAAAGCGTGGCCAATGCTGAATCCAGGAGCTTATTTTTTAAGGGAGAAACAAAACAATTGCAAAAGTTCATAGTTAAACCTAAAAACATTTTTCCTGTTTAGAAAATGATTTCTTAACTTCTGAATGATGTGATCGCAGCATGTATGGCTTATGGGAAACACAGCCTGAAGCCAGGCTTTCTTTAGAGGAGAAAGAGGAGGAAGGTGTGAGAGGTGCTGTAACCCTGCGTCAGCCTCTGCACACCGGAACCAGTGCAGGTGCCCGGCTGGCTGGGCACACGCACATCAAACCTCGCCGCTGCACACCCGCCGGCCTGCGGGACCTCCACACCCTCACCCGCTCGCGGCGAG
>NW_008608179.1:0-1880 GCF_000691845.1 Merops nubicus
TGAGGAGTGCCGGGAAGCATCGCCTCGGTCCCCGGGACAAAGGTGGGAGCGCAGGAAGGAGAGCGAGGAGGGAGCTGGATCGCACCTCCCGGGCATCTATCTGGTCCGGAGGGAAGAGGGGAGGACGTGTTGAGGACGCAGGTAAATAAAATCTGAGTTGGAGCGGTGTTCAACACAGCATCCGGGGCCATGCCTGTGCACAGTTCCGCCTTGATGTGCAATTAAATTACAGCAAATTCCTCTTTAAATAATATCGTTGGGAATCCTTCTTTAAGATTCAAGGATGTCTGAGGTTAAGTAGCTTTTAAAACGTCAGTTCTAAATGGCTTAGGCGATGAATAGCTACCTTCAAATCCTAAAACCATTATAAATATACTATACATATGGATGCCAGTTTATCTCTACATATTTCTTTTTCAGAATGAGGGAAGCATTCATAAAAACCTACTTGCGACACTTTATTTTAGGAAAGCAGATGTTAATTTTTTTCTTTTCTCTTTTTTTTTTTTCACATATCATTTTATGACCAAGTACATGTGTAACATTGGAAAGCATCCAGAGCGCCTCTATTATTTGCTGAATGACTGTTAGTTGAGGCGTATTATTCTCGGCATCACCAAGGTATAGGTTATATCAATAAAATAAACATCTGTGATTTTAGCAGGAGAGAGGAAAAAAAAAAAAAAATAGAAAGAAAAATTTAAGAGTTCCTATAAAAAGTCAGGAAAGCGTTTAGTGCAGGGAGGACACACCTGCAGAGGAGTAAATTGGGTATTTACACAGCCACGCCGAAGCCAGGCTCTCTCCTCTACAGCAAAAAGGGGGGGGGTGGAGGTGGCAAAACTCCACGAGAAAAAAACGCGGCCGTGGCTACAGCTTTCTGGCACGACGTGCTAACACATCCCGGGCTGTGGATTAAAAGCCCTGGGATGTTTTCTAGGCAAGGATTTTTTCCTCTCTCTCTCCTTAACAGCAGAGCGTTTAGCTCGCAGGAATGTATTAGCCACAGTTTCCTCCTGTCAATGTTTAAGAATTCCCAGAGACTTCAAGGGGATGGTTTCTCTTTTTTTCTTTTTTTTTCTCTCTCTTTTTCTTTTTTTTCCCCCCCTCTCCGCAGCAAAATATCTGCGAGAGACGTTCGTGTTTGCGAGGAGTTTTTACGAGGGGCTTGAGTACATAAGAGGAGCGAGGCAGAATGCATCGGCGTCGTAATTAACCGTATGCAATATTTATCGCCCTGTGATGTTAGTTATCAGGCGGGCGAGCGCTCGCAATTGAGGTTTAACAAATAGGAGCGTTATTGATCAAATATAATGAATAAATATGCATATGCATTATTTATCTGTGCACACATGTAGACACGCAGGCAAGGAGCGTCTCATTACTGAGGATGAGGAGAGCTGGCTGTCTGCAGTGCCACCGCTCCTGCCCCTGTGACAGAGATGGGAGGACTTTTATTATTATTATTTTTGTTAACATAAAATGCCGAAAATAGGAGGAGGGGGAAAAAAAAAATAAAAGAAAAATACCCCCCCAAAAAAAAAGGTCAGCAATGAAATTGATCTCAGCATGGAGCGTAATTGTAACAAAATGCTGCTGAGTAAAAACCGAGGAGCTCGCTGGCTGGGGCAGCCTCGTCGCGAACCATCTGGTGCGTATTAAAAGCGGTGCTGTAAATATTGCTGGAAACTAATGCCTGACCAGCTCCTCTATAGGCGCAGGGGCCCGCGAGCTTTCCATATGTTGGGGTATGTCGGTGGCGTGGCACACGGAGGGAAAAGGTGTCGCGTCGGCCGGGAGCTCCTCGGGCAGGGTTTTGCATAATCCTGATGGAAGTTTGTCCCGACAAGAGAGGGGGAAGGAGGGAGGGGAGGGAGAAG
>NW_008608179.1:1945-2146 GCF_000691845.1 Merops nubicus
GTCCCGCTCGCTCTGACGACGATAGGGTATGGATCTGCTGACGTCACTTCACATCAGGGCCGGGGAGCAAACGTGACCCAGGCAGCAGCTCATCTGTTTCTCATCACTTGGGAAGTTTCTCTCGCTCCCCTCCCTCCATCTCCCTTTCTCCCTGGTTATTTTTCCTCTTCTTCTTTCTTTCTTTCTTTTCTCTTCTTCCCT
>NW_008608180.1:0-295 GCF_000691845.1 Merops nubicus
GCTAGTCACACTCTGAGCTATGTTGTAGGGGTGCTGGTCTTTAGTTTCCTCTCTAGTCCTGACCTCTAGCTGGACCATGGGCCCATGTTGTAGCTGAGCATCTATCTGTGTCTTTTCTTTCTTCTGTGAGGGCTCCCTGGACTTGGTCTATCTCCTCATTTAGGGCTGCTACCAGCATCTAGCCCCATCTGCTGTGTTTCACTTATCATCTTTGAAATGTATTTTGTATTTTTTTTTTTTTAAAGAATTCTTTCAAGTTTGTTCTTCTGACCATGCTTCCAGTGTCGTTCTGGCT
>NW_008608181.1:0-513 GCF_000691845.1 Merops nubicus
CTGTCTGTTTTTGCTTTCTCTGACCAAATTCACATCACCTTGGTGCCTCTTTTTACTCTGATCCTCTTCGCTCCATCCTTTCCCTCCTCCTCCTCCCACCTTCCCCTCTCCTTTCCCCTTCCTCACACTGCCTGTTATTTATTAAGCCTTTATTAAACTTTAAAAACAAACCCAAACCCTGGTGGGATGTTGCCCGGGGTCATTCCTGGGGTGCCTGGAGGGCGTGTTCCCCTTGCTGGGAAATCCTGGGGGGCTCTTTGCCCAGTCCTGACCCCAGCTGGGTGATCTCTCCCTAAATCCCACCATCTGCTCCATTTTCTGCTTTATTTCCCCAGAAATTCAGGATTACTACGACTACAATGGTAAGTGGTTCCCCTGCGGGGTGCCAAGGTGGGGAGGGGGAGCCAGGATTTGGGGGTGTACCCCCCTCCCCACCCCCTGCACTGCCTCTCTCCTTGCAGATGTCACCCCCCGTGCCCCCGAGGAGCAGTTTCGGTACCAGTCCCAGCAGCA
>NW_008608182.1:0-247 GCF_000691845.1 Merops nubicus
GCTGGGCCCTCCCCTGCCTCCTGTGGCTCCTTCATGGGCGCCTTCAAGTGCAGATCCTCGGTTCGCAGGACGGTGTGGCATCCCCGGTGCCCCTCGCTTCACGCTTGCAGGAGTCCTGCCCCAAACATTTAAAAGCAAGGTGTTGCCCAAATCTGTTCTGGGTGGTTTCTGGTGCCACCCAGTGGCATACATCCCGCTTCCAACGCGTTCCCCCAGCAATCGCAGGCTGTGGAGGAAGGGAGGCAAA
>NW_008608182.1:267-3905 GCF_000691845.1 Merops nubicus
AAACATTCCCGAGCGTGTTCCCAGGAGAAAGATCAGTGAGTGGACCGTGCTGTCCCTGGGGCCATCCCAGCCCCACACAGCATCGCTGAGTGCCCAGGGCTCTCCTCTCCCTATCCCTGAGGGAAGGGAGAAAAGGTGAGCTATCCTTCTTAGGTATTCTGTAAGTGAGATTGGTGGTCTAACAGAGGTGGAAAGAGGGAAATTTCCTGCCACAAGACTTAGAATCGTTGCAATAATCCTTCAGGCCAGGAATCTGTGTTTAGGTCTCTGATGTAGCTGGTCCCCGTGCTGTGCTTGCTGTTGTCAACATGGATTATTTCACCTGTGCACACGCTGCAGCACAACGCTCCAGGACCCTGGAAAGGGCAGCAGCGTTTGCCCTAAGTAGGACAACACCACTTCCTCCCTATTGTTTTTGGCTGACCTGTGTCTTTTTTTCTGCAGTCCTCACAGAAGAGTGTTACTTCCTATTTTCCTCAGAGAAGACACTAATGAGGTTCAACAAGGCCAAGTGCCATGTCCAGCACTTGGGCCACAACAATTCCCTGCAACGCTCCAGGCTTGGGGAAGAGTGGCTGGAAACAGCCTGGGGGAAAGGCCCTGGGGGTGTTGATCAACAGCTGGCTGAAGATGAGCCAGAATGAGCCCAGGTGGCCAAGAAGGCCAATGGCATCCTGGCGTGTATCAGAAATAGTGTGGCCAGCAGGACTAGGGCGGGGATCATCCCCCTGTACTCAGCAGTGGTGAGGCCACACCTCTAATACTGGGTTCAGTTTTGGGCACCTCAACACAAGACAGACCTCGAGGTGCTGGAGCAGGTCCAGAGAAGGGCAACCAAGCTGGTGAAGGGTCTAGAGCACAAGTCTTCATAGGAGTGGTTGAGAAAACTGGGGCTATTTAGTCTGAAGAAGCAGAGGCTCAGGGGAGACCTTCTGGCTCTCGACAACTCCCTGAAAGGAGTTTGAAGCCTTGTGGGTACTGATGTCTTCTATCAAGTGACAAGTGATAAGACAAAAGTAAACAGCCTCAGGTTGTGCCTGGGGAGATTCAGGTTGGTTATTAGGAAAAATTTCTTCCCTGAGAGGGTTGTCAAGCCCTGGAACACGCTGCCCAGAGAAGTGATTAAACACATCCCTGGATGTGTTTAAAAGCCCTGTAGATGTGGTGCTGAGGGACATGGTTTACCAGTGGACTTGGCAGAGTTAGATTAATGGCTGGGGTCGCACGACTTAGAGGACTTGGCAGAGTTAGATTAATGGCTGGACTCGATGACCTTAGAGGTCTTTTCCAACCTGAAAGATTCTACAGTTCTATGGACAGACCACCTGCTGGAACTGAGTGACAGAACCGTATGCTGTTGTGAGGAGGGTGGGGTGTAGTAACCGTGCTGTGGGCATGGTGAGGGCTGGGGCAGGGGCTCCCTGGCTGTAGAGGCAGCGGCGGGGTCTCGATGCGCCTGCAGTCGCTCACAGCCTGGCACTGTGTGGCTCTGGGCAGAGGCACCAAGGGGACGAGGCTGCTGAGCCAGCTCTGGAATGAGCCCCAGCTGGGCCAGCTGACTTCACACCAGGAGAACATGGCTTGTTTATTTCTGAGCAAGCAGGTAGAGCTGCAAACTTTCTCATGTCAGCCTAAAGCCTTCACAAAGCTTCGGCTCAGTGTTCTTTCTTGCCCAAATCTACAGCTTATACAAGTTGGTCTCGATCAGTGGCAATGAAGCGATGACTCTACCCATCCAGGTCTGTAGTTCAAAACACTAAGTCTTGAGGTTATACTGTATTTCAATTCAATTAATTGTTTTTCAAGCTTTATAGAAAAAGGAGTGCTTCACTGCAAAGTGACAAAACTAGCTTAAGCCAACTTAAATCTCGCCCATCTCTTGTGCACATTTAGTGCAGCTAAAGGCTTGGAGTGTTTACTTTCAGAGGAAGGTTGTATTTGGAAGATAACAGCTAGAATTCAGTCTGTCTTTGACAACTTCTCTCCTGCCTAATCCAAGTCAGAGTTTTCTAAATACTGTTGGGTTTTGTTGCAGTCGGAGATGTCAGAGCCCCTTCTCTGCACATCTGCATTCAGCTCTCTCCAAGGAGAAGGTGTCTGTCAGAGGTACCGGCTTCCCCCAAACAACTCCCTGTCAGAGCATCTCGTCGAGCTGTGTTCACTGCCTGGCCGGTGTCACCGGCAGCAGAGCCGGAGTGCTGAGCAGGACAGCGCTGCCGCGGGGCGGAGCTGCGCAGCGGGAAACGGGAAACGGAGCTGATGGGCAGCACCTTGTCACCAGCCCCCCACGGGACGCCACCTCTAGGGTTACAGGGATGGAAGAAGATCTGCACAGGACACCTGGGCTGTTGCCTAGATGCAGGAGAGCAGGCTGAGGCAGTAGCCAGAATATCCAGATGAAAGCTATACATACATACGTATATGTCCATAAGTGAATGGTTATGATTATTGGAGTTATATCCAATATATATAAATGATATATTGTTTATATACCTTAAGTGTATGACTTATACTGAACTGATGTAATATTGATGTAGAATCAACTGAACGCGTGGTCCTGAAGACTGAGTAGTTTGGGCTGGAGCTTTGGACTGGAAATACGCTCAATGTGTGTGTAAAATAATTAGCAAATTAACACATGGATGGTGGAAGACAGCCTAGGAGAAAATGGAGAGTGCAGTGTAATAAGGAACTGCTGAAATGCTTGTATGACAGCTCTAGCTGACACTCGAGCTGCTGAACCTCAGACGTCAGTGAGCTGCTCAGTCACAGCCACCGCTTGTCTGCAGGACACCCAGTGACAAATGTGGTGTCTACTGAGGCTGTGCAGAAGCTGTCCTGTCTGCTGAAGCTGTGCAGAAGCTCTCCTGTTCCTCACGGGCTCGGAGCTGGCCCTGAGGCAGACGGGCGTGGGCAGCGGTGGGACGATGCTCCCAGGCTTTCTGCCCAGCGAGGTGCCAGGGGCAGGCAGGGGGAGGCAGACCCTGGGAGGAGCAGCTGGACCTGGGTATCATGATGAACTTCTCTGTGAGGCCCAAGGTCAGGGTGGCCCCCATCTTGGTTTGCTCTCCAAATGCATGGAGGTTCACATGGAGAGAAAATCTGAAAGGCTTTCAAGAAGCCCACTGAAGCCTTTGCATTGCTGTTTACTACAGAGCAGCTTCAGGCTATTCCCTGGCTGAGATTTTTTCTTTATGTGGGATGAGTCAGCCAAACTGAAGTCTTAAGACAAATTGCTCATAAGAAGAAATTGCTGGTACTAGATCACACTCGCTCCTGTGTTGTAGACTAAACAAGAAATGAGTCATCTAATTGCTTATGTAACCATAAAATGAAACACCATTGATACGAACGGAATGGGACATGGGAAATGTTATCCCACTTTTTAAAAGGGATTTAGGGAACTACAGACCATTGAGTTTGGTGTCAGGCAAATACTTGGAAGCTATACCAAAGAACGTCATTGATAGAAATATGGAAAAAACACAGTCCAGTAGTGATGAGTCCCGGCGACGCTACCTTGGGGAGGGTGCCCCGCTGGGGAGCAGAGGCTGGGGGGCACCTATGAGTGAAGGCAGGGCTCCATCTAGGCCCCAGAGACAGAGCAGGGCGCTTGCCCCTCCTGCCAGCCGGGCTGC
>NW_008608183.1:0-1288 GCF_000691845.1 Merops nubicus
GCCCACGCTGCACCTCCCCAGCCAGGGCAGGGGGGGAACAGGCCGCTGGTGCGCCCGGGGCTGGCCCGTGACTCGCGCACGTGTTCGGTTCCTGACAACGTGGTCTGGGCCCAGACGTGCTCTGCCCAGCTCACACAGCTCTTCCACACGTGCAGTCCTCCATCCAAGGCTATCTGTGAGTCAAACACTTCATGGTTTAGTCCTTCACACCCTCATACTGAAGAACTTCTTCCTAACGTCTAACCCAAATCTACCCTTTTCTAGCTTAAAGCCATTTCCTCTATTCCTGCCGCTACAAACCTTTGTGAACAGTCCCTCCCCTGCTTTCCTGTAGGCCCCTCTCAGGTACTGGAAGGTGCCTGTGTCAAGGCAAGCTCACGCCCCTCAACACAGCTCTGCGTAGATGTAGAGCTATTGTATGCAAAAATTTAGAAGCCTCTGTACTGCAATGATTAACACAGACAGTGAAACTGCTTCCCGATTGCCTGGAGTTCCTCTGAGGGAGAGGTAAGGAGCTCACAATTTTGTCCTGTATGTAGCAGAGTTCTTCAGGGTTGTGACTTTAGTTGCAACAAAGACGCAATTCAGCTGGGTAACATTAAGGCTGAGAATGAAACAGAGGTTATTTCAGGTGGGCTTTCTGTTGGAGTCTTTGGCTAATATTGACTGTTATAAGTTTTCCCAGTTTAAAAAACAGAGATGACAAGGCCAATTTTACAAAATTTATTAAGCAAGCAGCAATAAACAAAACAGCGCTGGGCGGCTGGGGAGTTCCCAACTCCACCAACGGCGCGCCCCGCAGTAGTAACTATCTCATATTTATACAATAAAGCAATACATATTCAATTGATGCCTATACATACTCATTACCTAACCCCGCCTACCCCTGCTTGGTATGTTAATGCATGCTAATTAACTTATCAGTCTTTTGCGCTTGCGCAGATCCTTCTGGTAATTGTGGGCCGGGGTCTTCGAGGCGCGGGCGGTGGTCTCTGGGAGGAAGGCCGTGGGTCTTCCTCACGATGTACTTCTCACCTTTCCTCTGGAATGTCGTGATTTGGCACGTTTATAGTTTTGAGCCGGTTTTGGTCAGTTCTTGTCCTTGGTGAACATCTGCTCTTCCTCATTAGGTGTGTTTCTTACTGATAATTTTGTGAGAGATGTTCCTCGGTATGTGTTATTCTTTGTTAATTTTCAATAGTTCCTTTCTCCCTGTTTTGCTGAGAGGTGCAGGATCCTGTGAATTTTGATTTTTATGACAGTTCTCCCAGGTAAGGGTTGTTAGCTG
>NW_008608184.1:0-202 GCF_000691845.1 Merops nubicus
ACCGCTGTGGCACCGGCACTGGCACCATTGGCACCTTTGTGGCACCAGCACCACTGTGGCACCAACACTGGCACCACCGACACCACCGTGGCACTGGTGATGGTGCCACTGGCACAGCTGTGGCACGGGCACCACCCTGGCACCGGCACTGGCACCAGTGGTACCACTGTGGCACCAGCAGTGGCACCCCTGACTCCTCCGC
>NW_008608184.1:609-845 GCF_000691845.1 Merops nubicus
TGTGCCCCTCCGCGACGCGCCTCCGATCTACTGGCACCCACATGGCACCAATGTCACCACGGCACCAGCACTGGCACCACTGTGGCACCGACACCATAATGGCACCAGCACCAACGTGGCACAGATGTCACCAGCCCTGGCACTGGTGTGGCACTGACACCACCGACCCCTCTGTGGCACTGGCACATCCCTGGCACAGGCACTGTCACCACTGGCACCACCGTGTCACCAGCACC
>NW_008608185.1:0-409 GCF_000691845.1 Merops nubicus
GGCGCGGCGGCGGCTCCGCGCGCTCACCGCGCACCCCCCCCAATCTCGCCAGCAGCGGCCCCCGGCTTTTCCCCGCTGCTGCATTCGGGGTGCAGCGCGAAGGTCCCTCAGATCTAGGGCTCCCGGAGAGCTCCAGGGAGGTGCTGGAGTCACCGTCCCCGGAGGCGTTCGGAAAACGTGTGGACATTGTGCTTCAGGACATGGTTTAATAGTCAAGGTAGTGTTGGGTTGGTGGTCGAGCTTGATGAGCTTAGAGGACTTTTCCAACTTTTATGAGTCTACGATTTGGTAGCCGTGTCCAGAGATCAAGTGGGTTTTCACCTAGTTTTTTTGGTTCACTGCTGGGCCATGGCTTAAGATACTATTCCACGATGTAGGAATTTTCCAGGAAAGCACTGAAATCTCTACT
>NW_008608185.1:440-6613 GCF_000691845.1 Merops nubicus
TCTCTCCTCCTACTTAGTCCTTTTTGATGCTTCCAAAGCACCGAGATGTGGGGCGTCAGTCTGGATAACAGAGGACTTCCCAAAACATTGCTCAAAGCCGCAGAGTGATGTGCTCCTGCCTTTCTGTCCTCCTGCCAACACACCTCAGACTCTCCTCTTTCCTTCAGCCCACTCTTTTTTTAGCATTTACTTTTTAGCTGTTCCGTGTGTTGTGTTCCACTCCACTCCTGCAGCACGTTCCTCACTCTGCAGGCATTGCCTGGGATGTACCTGCGAGGCACCAGCTCAGGGTGCTGGGTAGCAGCCCTCCCACAAAGGGAGACTTTAATTAAACAAAACGGGGCTGGACTGGGCCCTCCAGCAGCTACATATGCTCCAGCCAACCTTTCCTCTGCTGTTGCTCCCACACGTCTCAGAGGCCTATTTGATGCCAGCATCACTGAGAGAGAGAAGCCATACAGAGAAAAAGGTTTTGTGCGTCCTCTTTTGTACCTCAAGGAATTAATCAATTGGGAGTCAAAGAGAATAAACACAACGCTTTATAACTTGAGAACAAAACACAGAACTTGTTGCTTAATGCTATCTATTCCATACACTATTCAGGAGGAAAGAGAGGATAAAGCCCTTTCCTGCCAGGGACATTGTAGCATGTTGCGGCCCAAGTAAGAAAAACGGTTATGCAGGCAGAGCAAAACTAGTAATGGGTGAAGTCTCCAGTAATGGATGGTTGTTCACAAACAGGCATCAAATTTTGGCTGGCTGTGTGATCCTGGGTGAGGTACTGAATTCTGCACTCTTTCTTCCTCTGATTTCCATCTGTACAATGGAAGCAAGGATTCACACAGCCAGTGCAAGCATAAATTCTGTTAGGTTTAGAGAGTGCCCGCATACTCCTCTAGCAGGGGTCGGAAAACCCTGTAGTTGTATTACTTCTATATGGGCTTCATGTGATTTTAGCTACACACAGACAGGGGGAATAGGCTTGTTTTCCAAACGTGGGTATCTGGTAAAGGACTTGCATGCCAGGCGTGAGACCTGCTTCTTCAGCTTAATGTGGGGAGGGCAAGGAATGTGTTGGAAGAAAGCTCCAGCTGCTGTGGCAGCAAATGCTGGGAAAGCAAGCTGGACAAAGGGAAGGTAGGATTTCTTCCCAAGGGTAGTTCTGTTTTGTCACTGGCAGTGAAAAAGTTAAAACTCATAGGGTTATTCATGAATTCCGCTTTTTAAAAACATGTCCCATTAAAATGCAGATTTAGTCTTCCATTTGCAAAGAACATAGTTATTTCAAATTCTGTATGGGAATCCTTTTTGTATTTGTATCTTTTGGGTAGAAAGTCCAGCTGCCTCTTGTGAGATTGCATATATCTCTTCAGATGTCAACAAATCATTGAAAAGTGTCAGAAAGGGGGAAATGAAAGATAATTATTCAAACCATGGAGAGCTACTTTGAAAGTGAATAGAATCTGTCAGATAGTCTTTTGAGAACAGCAGTTGGCTGCTTGTATTGGATATATTAAATGGACATATCTAGAGGCAAGTAATGCTGTTTCAGATTCGGATCAGTTTAAGTTGGAGTTTTTTTCTCATTGCGGTAGCTGAAACCACCAGAAATTATTGAGGGAAAATGAGTTGGTAAGGTGTTATAAAGAGTTATGGTGACATATTAAAGAAATTGAAAGCTCTGTAAATAAATTGCATACTCTTTCAGCTAAAGAAACAGAAAGCTTATATATTTTTCTATTGTGTTTTGAAACTGCAGTAGGATTAAGGGCAAGGAGGATTTGACTAAAATGGGAAAGGATAGATTGGTTTGCTGTGTAAAGGGGCATATTTCTGAAAGAAAGATATCACAAAGAGCTTGGAGACGTCGCCATTATATCTGACTAGCACAAAATTACTGAGAATTTGCTTAAACCAACACTCCTTGCTCTTACAAGCAGCCTGCTGATGCTTGTCCCTGTTGCTGCAAAACTTGCCTCTTTCTGGACATCCACTGAGATCTCCCACACGCAAAGTCTACAAACAGACCAGAAATTGATACTTTATTTTTTTTTTTCTCCCTGAGAAAGCTGACTAGATGATATTTCATAAGGAGCAGAGTCCAGCTCAGCAAAAGGCATTCTGAAACTGCTGTAAGTACTTGCCACTGTATCTCCCAGGAAAGTTGTTCATGTTTTTACTGTAATGCTCCAGTAACAGCAAGCCTCTGACGGGTATTCTGGACTATCAGCAAGCGCAGTGGTGCAGACTGATGAATGAGAGGCCATCTGTACGAGTTGTGTGACAACACCACAACAATTTGCACGTGTGTGGTGCAACCATTGTAGGTAAAGAAGACTTGGAGCAAATAAAAGGTGCAGAAAGACATACCAAAGGCAAAAGAGAAATATATGTAATGGGAAGCTGCAGCCAACATCTTTCAAGTTTAGTTCTTTCAAGTTTGGGTTTTTTTTCCTTTCTTTTTCATAGGGCTGTCTACCTTGTGCATTTCCTGACTGTGCCAGCCCATGCTAGGCTGCATGTAAGTGGCAGAAAAACCTACAGCAGCACTACCTTACCTGTGCTTTTGTAGTACTTAATCCTCTGGAGAGGAAGACAGACTGTGTGTGAAGCAGGAGTGTTTGCCCGAGGCTGGGAATGGCTGGTGCTCCTGTGTTTTTGTTTTTTTCTACTCCAGTTGGTTTTGTTTCTCTCCTATGGCACAGAAATCTTTTACCAATGTCCTGCAGCTGTAGAGTGACTGCCAGTTTGGCACATCATAACAGCAGCACTCATTTCTGCTCTCTAGCATAAGATGGGTGCTCCCTGTCTCAGCCTCCCTTTCTACCTTCTTACACCCATTTCAGCTTTTGCTTCTTAAAAGCTCAGCCACAAAACTGGCACACCCAGAAGCCCGTGCCATGTGCAGGTACTTTATCATAAGCACAATGACTCCTGTTGTCTACCATATATTTTAAAATCCCTCCTGTCACAAGCCATCCAGGTCAGGTCATTGTGTCTAAAGCATATAAAATCATACAAACACAGAATCATATGAACCAGAACATGTTTCTGTCAAGACCTAGATGCTCCAGACCACCTAACAGAAAATCTAGCTGAAGTTTTCAAAGTAACAATGGTTTTTGCAACTCTTGACAATAAGTCAGAAAATTATAGCTCTCCTTAAAAAGTTTTCTTTAGTACAACTAAATACACTTTTTTTTTCTTTACTACAACTGAATTTCCTGAATTGCCCAACAAGAGCAAATTGAAAGTCTGTGCCTACATTCAGTGAAATCTAATCCTGATCAGCATATCCACTCAAAAAAAGCTCAGAAGAAATTCCATTTTTGCAATATCTGGGCCATTTACGGACATGACCAAGCAAAAAGCTGAGGTCCAGATCTCAGCTCCCTCAAAATCCAGGAAAGGGCAATGATGGAGACTGGGTTCATGCCACTGCGAATGCTAAGAATAGCCCTTGGAGAACCCAATAGCTATCTTGATTGTAAGCAGATTGATAGTTTTGGTTCAGGTCCTTCTCCTTTAATACTTTGCTTTTTCTGATCCACACAGGTAAAAAATAACTTAGCTTCCAGGTTTCAATTCACACCACCACATGCACACATACCTAGTGTGGGTGTTGCAATAGGACTTTGTCGGCTGAGTTACAGCCACCCTCATGCAGTGTTGTGATGTGGTTATTTTAAGCAAAGAAACCTTACAAATGAGCACAAATAGACCTCAGAGTCCTCAATATTTTGTTTTCATCCTCCCCTTACCTGCAAGAAACATGGGAGACTAGAGGGTCAAACTGTTCATTTCCTTGCCCTTCATGGAATCACCCAATAATTTATGTACAAAGGAGCAGAAATGTTCAAGTAGTCACCCATAAAGTACCCACAGCACAAAGTATTTATCTGTTTCCTGTATTTTCTCCACAGGCTGAGTCTTCTGGGACCCTGCTAAAGAGCCTTTACATTAGCCCGTGCCCACTCCAGACCTTGCAGCAACCTGCATGGCCAACCCCAGCCCCTTTCCATTGGAGAACTGTTTACACAAAAATGGGAGCAACATGGCATGGTTTTGCTTAGATTGTCTGCTGTGCTGACAAAAAGCACATTCTCAAGGTTGTAGGCAGCAATACTTTCCTAAAATGCCCTTTTTGAGGAAGGAGACAAGTTAGGGGAGACCTAACTAGGTTTTCTAGTAGATGAATCCCCATCCCTGCACTCTGTGGGCTGGGGCCAGGTGCCTGGAACCGTGCAGTGGCTCCACCAACCTCTCCTTCAGTTCCTTCCCAGACAAGCTTGGGGAGCACTGACACCTGTGGAGAATGTTGGGTGTCTTCATGAGGGAATCCTCTCCCCCAGCTTCTTCCCACTTCCCTGGGGAACTTGTTGTGGGATGAGATGCATCTTCTCTCTTTGGCAGTCAAGGGAACTGCAGTGGGGTTGGGGCACCCAAGCCTTACGCACCTGAAACCAGGTGTGATGAATCCTGCTGCTTTTATTTGTAGCACTGAGTGGCTGGAGTTGCAGTTTGGGAGAGAGGTAGCCCCAACCCCACCGCTTCTTATTTTTCAGGAAAAACAAATTTTACTCTTCCCCTTTTTCTGCTTTATTTGTTTGTATGCAGATAGTTTGCTAATAGTAAATCAGACCACAGCGCACATCTTTCCCTGCCCCTTCTTCTTCTTTCCAATTCTCCTTTATTTATTTATTTCCATTCTTATTCTATTCCACTGTCTGAAACCATAATTGAACTTCAGCGCTAAGTCATGGCCAGTTTTCCCCTTTGGTTATCTCACTATTACTTTACCAGAGTAATGGGAGTTACTGCAGATTTAGGCTAACATGCTGGGGGGGGAGTAGAAACAGGGCTCAAATCAATCCAGTGTTACAGTTCAAAGGGATTAAAATGAGAAAGAGAAGGAGAGACAGGGAGGAGCTAAAATGAAAGAAGTTTGAAAGAAACAAACAAAAAAATGTTGTCTTTGGGGAGCTATGTACTTTCTCCAGGGAGTTTTCCTACTAGATAATCTTTGAGATGGTGGAACAAGGTATTTAAATCTCTGTTTCAATACAGGTAAAGGAATAAGAAAGTAAAGAGCCAATAAAAGGAAAATGTGCCTTTTTTTTCTGGCAAAACAATCTACCTCTTACTTAAAAAAATCCAATTTGCTGTAGCCTACTGATAATTATGCCTTCAGCAAATGTTCTTTTAAATTCAAATGTGTTTTTCTACTGAGAAGCCAACACTTGGCCTTCAGTAATCCTCATCTTTCAACTGATAATGCTGTGGGGGTTGTGCATGTATGTGTATATATATATAAAGTTGCATTTGAGCTGTGTTTGAATGTTTGCTTTTTAGTGGGAACTGTGTGCTTGCCTGTGTAGGACAACAGCCCCAACACCAAGAAAGCATCGATGAGAGCTCCCTGCTGGTCTCAGATTGGTAGCACTGGCACTGTGCCCCAGGACCGAAGCTTCTGCAGTATTTTTCAGGCTACTTTTACGGGCTTCAAGGAAGCTTGCAAGATTTTTAATGTGCCAGGTGTTGTGTAGCTAAGAAGCTTGGGTCTGGAAACCTTCGTGGGTAACAGAAGTGCCATGCCAAAAATGCGGCACTGTTTAATGATCTGTGTAGGAGAGGTTTAATCCTTTGGGTGCAAGGTTTATAATTCCACAGCAGATTAAGAGCCTTTGCCATTGAAAACTCTATGCTGGTGACTGATTTTTTTATCTAACCTGGATTTGGGCCTGCAAACTGTATTTTCATATGAAAAGATAGAGTTTGAGTATTCAGGTGTTCAAGCTCAGCATGCTAATACAAAGGCACTTTATGCCTGAGGGGGGAAAAAAAACAAAAGTGAGTAAAAAGAATTTTGCTAAATTGAAAAGAGAGTTTTGAATCGGTCCTGAATTCAGTTCCATAGAGCCAAGATAGAACGGGGCAAGGTGGTCTGCTCCAAATTTTATTTTCAGTTCACTATAGTTACAGTTTTTATACTGCGAATTACCTGCAAGGAAAAGCCTGCTTGACCTGTGTTAAGGAAAAAGAGCCTTTTCATGCCTAGCACAAGGCTCACTTTCCTTTCTGGAAACCCCAAATTTATCAAAGTTATGACAGGGACCTAATTCCCTGCAAAGGTCCCCTCTCCATTTCTATCCTCTCCGATCGCCTTTTGCTTT
>NW_008608186.1:0-208 GCF_000691845.1 Merops nubicus
CGGGGGTGCCTCACCACGGGTGCCGTTGAAGAAGAGGGTCTGCCTGGCGGGGTTCTGGATGACCACGATGGAGCCGTCGTAGCGCTGCAGGTGACAGGTGATCTCGGCCGTGCCGCCCTCCAGCACCGTCACGTTCTCCGCCTGTACCTCCTGGGCAACACCTGGGGGGACACTGACACCCTGACACACAACACCCTGACCGCAAACA
>NW_008608187.1:0-1911 GCF_000691845.1 Merops nubicus
GAGGAGGGATTTAGGGACAAAAGGGGAGATGGGGAGGTGAGGGGGACACTGAGGATGAGGGGGATTGTGTGGGTGAGGAGGGGAGGAAATGAGGCACTGAGCTCCACCATGGGCAGGGGTGTGGGTACTAGAATCAGAGCTGGGGTAAAATCCAGTCTGTTCCCCCAGCACTGCCAGGTCCCCACTGCCCTGTGTCCCTCACACCACATCTCCACAGCTTGGAAACCCCTCCCAGGAGTGAGGACTCCACCACTGCCCTGGCACAGCCCTGGAAAACCCTCCAGGGGAAGAATTGTTCCTCAGCTCCAACCTCAACCTCCCCTGGGGCAACTTGAGGCTGTTTCTTCTTGTCCTGTGCCTTGTTCCTTGGGAGAAGAGCCCGACCCACTTCAATCCAACCTCCTGTCAGGGAATTGTCAGAGCCAGAAGGTCTCCCCTGAGCCTCAGCACCCCCAACTCCCTCAGCTGCTCCTCCCCACACTTGTTTTTTCAAACCCTTGCTCAGTCAAGAGGGAAATGGAGAGACACTGTTCCAGGTCAAAACAAACCATCGCCACCATACAAAGCAAATTGCCTTTTAATACATCACCAAATACAGGGGGGTGAGTTTCAGGGCAGCTTTTTTTCTTCTCCTCAGCCTCTGCCAACAGCAATACAAAGAAATCACCAAGCATAAAACGAGACACTGCCACGAAAACAGACGTTGTGTGCACGGGCACAACGTAGAAAGAGGTTGGAGGGGCCAGGACCATCCTGCTGGGGTTTTTTTTGGGTCCATCCTGCTCAGGGGGATGGGTGTGGAGGTCACCAGCCACAATGATCTCTCTGACCAAGGTGGTCTTGAACCAAACTCTGTCCCCCCCACCCTGTCACTGCTTTATCTGGGGGGGTTTTCCCTGAGGAATCCTGAGAGAATTTGCCCCTCGGTGGGGGGAAAAAAAAAATGAATTCATATCTTAGGTTAAAAAATAGAAATGAAAGAGAATGGAACAAAATGGTTGTGCTGGTCTGCAGGAGAATGGTTTGGAGGGCATAGGAGTGGAGAGGCAGAGGCAGTCCCTGCATCTCCTCCTGCCTTCCCTTCTCAGTGCTCCAGCAAAGCCACATCCTGAGGAAGGAGAGGAAGGCAAGGACAAACCCAGGGGATTTTGGCTGGATATTCCCCACCCTGCTGCAAAGGAACTCCCCTGGAAGGCTGCTGAGGAACCCAAAACCCTGAGCTACCTCTGCTCTCACCCACTCCACCTCCCACAGAGACCCTTCAGAGGCTCCTGAGCTTCTCCAAGTGCATGGTAAGATCCCTTTTCCTGAAGGAACAGGCTCACCAGGGGCTCAGGAGGAGGACAGGAGATGGGGAGCAAGGAGCAGAGGGGCTCGGGCAGGCTGAGGTGATGCAGGAGCACGACGAGGGTGGTCCACACATGGAGGTGATGAGAAGACCACGCTCCATCTAGAACCAGCAACTCAGTGTCCAGGCAGCAGGTCCTGCAAGAGGTTGGACGAGCACACAGGGAAGCAAGGAGCGTGTCCTTCCTTGGACCCCACGAGCCTGACAAACCTCCCCACTGTCAGGGCTGCATCTCCTTGAAAGTCTTCTCATGGCAATAAAAACCCAACAACAAAAGACTTCACCCTAGACTGCCTGCAAGCTCTGCTGGGGCACCTCGTTTCAGGCACTGGAAGAGAAAATCCTGAGCAACCAGCAAGCACGAGGCACCACTGGCATGTGTGGGGAGCTCCTCATCACTGGTGGCTTTCCAAAACGTGGCTCCTAGTCCACGCTGAGGCTTCCAAAGAGGCTGCCCACAAACGATGCCATGCTGTGTCCCCCCCCAGGTGAGCTGGTGTTGTGGTTTGAGGCTTGGAATGGGGGCGTGACCTTCCAGCAACTGGGAGGACCCCGGGTGGGGG
>NW_008608187.1:2289-4727 GCF_000691845.1 Merops nubicus
TCTGGTCCGTGGGGGTCCTGCCCTGAACCCCTTTTTACACGGAAACAGGACAGCTGGTGAACCCCTCAGGTCCTGCAGCCCTCACACCTCACCTTCAGCTGCACCTCGCAGCCACAGAGCGGTTGCCCACCCGCCAAGGCCTCCGATGGGAAACCAGGGCCCTGCTCCAAGGAGGGCAGCGCTCCTGCACCCACCTTGGTGGGGAGAGCTGCTGAGAACCCCCAAAGTGAGCCTGGTGAGGATGAGGACGCTCCGGGGTGGCTGTCACCAGGAGAAGACAACGTGCCTGGCTGCTGGGGAAAGGGTATTTTGGAGACGTCGCTGGAAAAGCTGGTCTGGTGTCTGAAAAGGTCATTTCCATACTGGCACTCGGGTAGCACGACCTGATCCCCCCGGGGGGTGCTGGAGCCCAGCAGAAGTCCTGCCCCACCACGTCTCTGAGGAGCTCCTCCAGCCTGCAGGAGTCGGGGCTGGTGCTGCCTGAACCACTTGTCCTCTGGGAGCACCCCCTGCTCCCCTTCCCAGGAGAAGCTGGGCTCCCCGTGGGCTACCAGGGGCTGTTTGGGGAAGCCACCACCCCCTGGGAGCTGGCTGCCTCCCAGGTCACTCCCCTCATCCCCAGCCCCACAGAACAAGGGCTCACTCAAGCCCTGAGCAGGGCAAGGCGCAGGATGAGAGGGCAGCAACCACAGCCTGGTCCCCGAGGAGCCATGGGGGCTGCCAGGCAGCAGAATTTGGGACTCCAGGTGTGTTCCTGCCCTTTCCAGCTGTTTCGGAGCTACGGCCATCCAACGGTCTGGTGGGCAACCTCCAGGAGAAGAGCTCTGACCCAAAACATGGGTTGGGTGTGGCTGGAGGGGGACGTGGTGCCACTGAGTCACGAGTGTGTTGGAGTGCAGTGGAGGTGGGCAGCTTGAGCCCACCAGCTTGCCCCCAGGCTGGCTCTGGTCACTAGGAATATCTACAGAAGCAGAGGTGGTAACTTCTCCTTGAAGCACTTGGCCCAGGTTTCTCAGCTGAAGTGCTACAGAAGACTCTCCACTGGAGACTGAGACATCCAGAACAGGCCCTTCCACCAGCCCAACTGGGTTAAATAGGACCTGCTGCTCTGGTTGACCAGAGCCAACCTCAGACATCACGGAGACCAGAGAGCCCACAGCATTTTGGCCACGTGCACCAGGTGCCTGGGGCTGTGGTGGGGCTTGAAAGGCCGAGTTAGTTGCCCAGCAGTGCTGGAAATGAGCCACAGCGCCGTGTTCCTCATCGCAGGGTGACCCACCACAGCGTGGGAGGTCCATGTCCCTCCTGGCATCCTCCCCGAGGAGCGTGTGCTCCACGTAGGATGCCACCTCAGTGCCTAGACTCTTGTGAACCTCCTGAGCTGGCAGCTCCTCCTCTGTGCCCAAGCTGAGCAGAGCCTCCTCCCACCTCTGCAGCTCTGTGCTGTCCACGTGGAGGCTCTGGAGGGTCTGGGAGATGTTTCCTTCTGCCTCATTCTTCTCAAAGAGGGTTTCAATAACGACCAGGAGGGGGTCGCTGTCCTCCTTGGCATCACTGACTTCCTCCTTCTGGCTCAGCCCACGGGGCAAGGAGGAGAACTGAGGCACGTTAGCAGCCTGGGAGATGTAGAGGGACTCGTCCTGCTTCATCATTGCCCCAAGAAGAGAGTTGGGGTCTACTGAGCGCTGCTTGGAGAGGGAGTTCCCTCGTGTCTGCAGCTCCTCCTTAGCCTGGAAGGAGTCCAGGAACTTGGGAAGATCATTCCCATACAAAACGGCTTCCCCTGTGGCAAAGCTAAAAGGCAGCTGCAGGTTTCTCTTCTGCAGATGTTCCTCCCCTTCTTCATTCCTTTGGGATGGAGGGAAAAAGAGATGAAAACACCATCAGCACCTCCTCCTGGCCAGGCAAAACCCCCCTCCCAAGAGGAACTCAGGACCCAACCACCAACCCCACCACCCTCCTCACCACCCTGTGGCTCGAGCAACCCTGGAGCCACCCACACCAAGGGCAGGAGAAGGCATCTGGGGTCTTGGTGGTACTCACGAGAGGGCTCGCTGCCGGGCCACGATGAAGTCGGGCTCCCCCCCCTTGTAGACCAGCCAGGCGTTGGCCTGCACCCACACCCAGCCCCTCTTCTTGGTCAGCAGCCTGAACACCGTCAGCCCGCTCTCCCCCGTCTTCATCACTGGGGCAGGGAGAGAAGAAGACACCAGGAATGACCTCGGGAGGCCAAGGGGGGGGCTTCTACAGCTGCCCCCACGCCCCCGACACTCACTCCTGACGTGGTTCTCGGCGCAGTGCATCATGTCAGCCGCGTGCACGAACTGGTAGCCAGACCCTCTCCTGCACAGCTCCGTTTCTGTGTACCCCAGCACCACCTTCCCCCTGGAAACGGGGCAGAAATCCCACCACGTCAAAGATGGATCTCCCCCCCCCCC
>NW_008608188.1:0-808 GCF_000691845.1 Merops nubicus
TCAACTTAACCCTTTCTCCTCTCTCTCTCCAGGTTCTCCCCCTCTTAGCCCCACCCCTCCGACCATCACCCCCCTCCCCAAAAGAAGGGGGGGGGGCAGGCGATGCTGGGGCCATGTCTTCATCCACCTGCTCCTCCTCTTCTTCCTCCCCTCCTCCTCCTCCTCCTCCTCCTCCTCCCGGCCCCCCGGGCACCTCGTGCCCAGCGGAGGTGACCCCCTCTCCAGGTGGGGGAGGGGGTTCTTTCCACTACAGCTTGGAGGAGCACCCCAAAGCTGCTTTGGCCATCATGAACCAACTCCGCCTGGCCGGGCAACTCTGCGACGTGACTTTAAGGGTCCGTTGTGGTCCCGACGTCCCTGCCCGAGATTTCCCAGCTCATAAAATCGTTTTGGCTTCTTCCAGCCCCGTTTTTAAAGCCATGTTCACCACGGGGTTGAAAGAACGGGGTATGGAGGTGATCCCCATCGAAGGGGTTCACCCGAAAGTGATGGAGAGGTTGGTGGAGTTCGCCTACACGGCGTCCATCTCGGTGGGGGAGAGGTGTGTCCTCCACGTGATGAACGGGGCCGTCATGTATCAGATCGACAGCGTGGTCAAGGCTTGTGCTGATTTTTTGGTCCAGCAGCTTCACCCCAGCAACGCCATCGGCATCGCCAACTTCGCCGAGCAGATCGGCTGCCAAGAGCTCCACCAGAAAGCCCGGGAGTATATCTATATGAATTTTGGGGAGGTGAGGGGGATAAAGGGGGATGGGAGAAGGTGGAAGGGGTGTTTTGAGAGGGTTGGGGGTCGTGGAGGAGGTTTGAG
>NW_008608188.1:1016-1475 GCF_000691845.1 Merops nubicus
TCTGGAGGCCCCCCCAAGGGTTGGAGGTTCTCGAGGACCTCCAAGGGTTGGGGGTTTTGGAGGAGATTCAAGGGGTGGAGGTTCTGGAGGAGGTTCAAGGGGTGGGGGTTTTGGAGGGCCCTCGGGGGTTGGGGGTTTTGGAGGAGATTCAAGAGATGGGGGTTCTGGAGGACCCCCAAGGGTTGGATGATCTGGAGGAGCTTCAAGGGGTGGAGGTTCTGGTCAAGGGGTGGAGGTTCCAGAGGAGTTTTGAGGAGTGGGGGATCTGGAGGAGCTTCAAGAGATGGGAGGTTCTAGAGGACCCCCAAGGGTTGGGGGTTCTGGAGGAGTTTCAAGAAATGGGGGGTTCTACAGGACCCTCAAGGGTTGGAGGTTTGGAGGAGCTTCAAGGGATGGGGGTTCTGGAGGAGATTCAAGGCGTGAGGGTTCTAGAGGACCCCCAAGGGTTGGAGGGTCTGG
>NW_008608189.1:0-18358 GCF_000691845.1 Merops nubicus
GGGCCTGAGCTCCGGTCAGGGGCAGGGGCAGGGACAGGGACTCTCCCCGCCCAGGGAGGAAGCGCAGCGCCTGCGGACCGCCAGGCGTTCGCAGCAACTAGAGCTGCGCTTTGCGCGTCAGAAAGTCTTGCAGAATAAACTCAGAGCCTGCCTTCTGCAGAAAATTAACCTGCACCGTGTTTGGAGCGTTAACAAGAAACTCAGTTGCAAATACTAGTTTTAAAATAGGCGGATGAGTAAGCAGTTAGCGTTGTTTCAGAAAGATGTGTGGGGATGGCAGGGAACACAATAAAAATAAAACATACATAAATAAATTCTTAGCTGTTTCCACCACCAGCAGAATGGCACAAATTTAGTCCATTAAAACAAAGCTTCATACAGTTACATCTTATTTGTCTGTGTTTTTAAGCGTAGGCGAGAGATGAGAGGAGGCATAGTCAGAATGGTGGTTGGACTTGATCGTCTTAAGAGGTCTTTTCCAACCCCAATGATTCTATGATTCTAAGAAAATTTGCTGTTTCCATTGGGCTGCTCAGGACTTTGTGCCACAACGTTGTTACCACCGAGCTCCTGCTTTCTGTTACCTTCCACCTACCACCCATGCTGCAACTCCCCAGCTCTCCGTAAAGTTTTTTCGGCTGTTTAATATCACATTTAGCCCCTACCCCCTTGGAAAAAAAATCTTCAAATGCCAACAGTGGTGGATATTTTGGAAAAATCATGCAGTGGCAGCGGTAGCCAAAGTCCTGCCTCATCATGGGTTCCTGTAAAGCTCCTCCCAGCCAAATCACTGACTATTCAAAACAAAAAGGAAACATTTCTATAGGCCTAGGGAGCATTGAGTTTTCCCCAGGATACCAAGAAAGGTCATAAAAACGTGCAGTCTCATCAAAAGCCCAACTCAATTACACAAGTAAGAGAGAAAAGAACAAACTATGGACTATTTCACTGACTGCCACTGCTTGATGTTATTTATTCCCCTAAGCACTTCAGTGATGGAAAACTGAAGTTCACAGTAACACAAAAGTTAACGAAGTGAAAGAAAACCATTGTAGTCACACTTTTTCTCATTAGCAGTTTTCAGTTCTTATTGTGCTCACAAGGCTCTCAGGGTGGACAGGCAGGCCCTGGCAGGGGAGTCTTGATCCCCAGCTTGATTGGCTTTGATACCTTTTCAAAGTGCATTTCCTGCAGACGTTTCTTTAAGAAAGGGTTTCTGGACTTCATGCATTCTGTGTACCCCTGTGACCTTCAATATGTTCAAATCTTAAAAGGCTGAAGTTAAAAAAACTGATTTGCTTTACCAGTTTTATTTGCAGTATTGTAATTCCAGTGAATTATCTGAGGGTACATTTATTTACAGAATTTACTCAAATCTTCTCAGTATAATGACCATCATACTTAACTTTGCACATCCATACTATGGAAATTTTTTAGGAGTCCTTTTCATTTAGTGGCTTGCCTAAGCCCTCTACTGGGCACTTGCTTTGTGGCTCAAATGCTCAGGACACATCAGCCAGATCGGTAATCTTCCAACACTTTTTACCCCTTACCTTTCTGTCTGCAGAGACCAAAAGCCATTTTGCCTATCCTCTGGGGTGGGTGATTCCTGCTTAGCAGAAGAGGAGAATTCCCGCAGCATCTGTGCACCTCTGGCATGCAACAGCTGCAGCCCATGAGAAACTCCATGCCAGTCAGTCTCACCTCTGTGCCTGACAAAATCATGGAGCAAATCCTCCTGGAACATATGCGAAGGCACATGAAAAATAAGGAGCTGATGGGTGGCAGCCAACATGGCTTTACTAAGGGCAAATCGCACCTGACAAACTTGGTGGCCTTCTACAACAGGTTTACAGCATTGGTGTATAAGGGAAGAGCAACTGAGGCCATCTACCTGCAGTTGTGTAAAGCATTTGACACTGTCCCACACAACATCCTTGTCTCTAAATTTGAGAGCTATGGATATGATAGTTGGACCACTCGATGGATAAGGAATTGGCCAGGTGGTCGCACTCAAAGAGTTGTGGTCAACAGCTCAAAGGATCAATAAAATTAGAAGACACATTCTGACCCTGTGAGTCTGCCAGAGTGGCCATGTTGTTTGCTACCATCCTAACTCCGAATGTAGAAAGACTGGAGGAATATTTCAATTTTATTTTTTTTTCTTTTATCAGTAATATGTTGACTGGAGAAGATGAAGATGAAGTATTTACTGAGCTGTTCTAATTGCTGTAATTTTTTAAATTACCAAGAGCATCCTGAGAGGAGTTCTTTTTGTGAATCAAAATAAATTATTAAATATAGAATGCAATGAGATTATATTCCTTTCCTTTCCAGAACCATTGGTAGTTATGATGAAGCTAAATTGTATTGTAAAAAAAAAAAAAAGAAAAATTGTATTTAAAAAAAAAAAAAGGATAATCTGTAATCTTCTCTAAACTGTAGGTCAGTGTTGAAGTACAGTCTAATTTCTTGCCATTTTTTTAAAAAAAAAAGCATATAGTCCTGTCCCACGTTTCCTATTTTTGCACTGTGCACATCACAAAAAAATTGCATCTCTTACTTCAGAAGTATGAAGATTTTCATAAACTCTTGAAACATTCAAATAGATTCAAGTCTGTTCTTTTTTGATTACTATTCCAGACCAAGACAGACTTTTATGATTCAGAAGCCAAACCAAAGTTCTGTTATGATGGCACAAATTGCTTGCTAAATATTCTGCGGCATCTTCCAGTGTGCCTCATAAACTAAAAAGACATGGAATTATCCCTTCTTTGTGGGAAACAACTGCAAAATGAATAGTTTCATAAATGACTTAGAAAAAGCTATGGCTAATTGGAGATTCACAGGACACTTCTGCTTCTGTTGAAATGGAGTAGGGCTTATCTTTGATTCAACAGGAGCAAAATCTGTTCTAGCAAGGGATGGTGTGCTTCAAAACCCACCAAAAAGTTGGACATGCAAATTATTATACATGGATGCTGTTAAAAAATGGACTCTTGTTATGTTAAAAATGCTTGAGGAAATGCAGGCTGATGAAGACAGATTTGCCATTTTTGCTGTTGGCTGCAGAGACAGCTGCCTGTCCATGTCTGGCCAAGGTAAAACCGGTGTTCTTCACAGTGGCTGTGCTTGGTGTGCCCCAGGCTGGTCAGCAGGGCATGGCAGTGAGAGCAATACAGAGGGTTTTCATTTCAAAGCTCCATTTCAGTGAGGAAAAAAGATGCCATATTAAATGCTGTTTGGTGTAACTCATCAGGATGGCTTCAGGTACCCATCTATGCACCTCATAGCAGGATAAAACCAAATAACAGAAAGTATTTATTATTAAATAAATTAAGTGCATGACAATTCTGGAAGGGAGAGACAGCCAGCTGTTTCTGGACTTCAGTCAATTGCATGCTTTGCACATTGATAGTTTTTGGATATTAAAAGGAAGTTCTGCTTTAGTTCAGCTTATGCTTGAGCTGCTCATTCATTTCAGGATTTCATGCTCCTTCTTGTGAAGCATATGAACTGTATCATCCAAAACACTTTTTTTTTTTTGACATTCAAAATTCCTGAGGAAGCTCTGTTTGCCTCTTGAAGAGTTGAAAGATGCCAAGTGTATTGGAAATCTTCAGAGAGTTTAGCTGCCAAGCTCTATCAAGTTTCTGCTTGAACATGTCTGAGCAGAGCTTTGCAGCGAGCCAAATGTAGACAGCTTCACACTGGAGGATTGACAGGCTCATACGTGGACCCTCCTGCTCATCCTCTCCTCACCTTCCTCTCTGCAACTCTCCTCTCCCTAGTCCAGTGCCAGATTTCGAAGCACAGGCACCAGCACTTCTCAGGTAAGTGGTTGTGAAAAAAAAGAGGGCAGGATTACGAAGAATCTATGAGGATTTTCTCTAATCTCATTTTCAGAAACATCTACTGTTCAGGTGAAATTTTCTAAAAGAGTGAACTGATGTGAAAAGAGTGAACTCAGTGAACTGATCGAAAATTAAATTTTGTGTAGAAGGATTAAAGAGCATCAAAACGCAATGACAGGCAAGATATTTTTAGGGAAAAAGTTCTGCACTTTCATTTACAGGCAGAGTTGCCAAATCAGACCGTGAGCTGGAAATTTCTCCTTAAGCTCTTATTGTTTTCAACATTCAAAGAAAATACCCAAAATATTGCCTATATTATAAAACAATTTTTCTAATCTGAAAATTCAAACAGAAATTGAAAATGTCAATGTTTAGAATCACTGTGTGTCTTTTATGAACTATCTTTTTGGTAAACACACTACTAATCCACTTGATTACTCTGCCACATGCTGTTCTGTTCAACCACATGTAAGTACAGCGTGAAGGAGTATCATAGAATCATAGAATCGTAGAATCATAGGGGTTGGAAGGGACCTCGAAAGATCATCTAGTCCAACCCCCCTGCCAGAGCAGGATCAAATATAAAGTAATCTAAAGTGTGCACCATTGTTGGGTAAAGCTCTGTTTTCCTGGTCCACTTAGTAGGTCATTGTAAAACTTAAAGCCATGCAAAGATGCTTCCACAAATCCATTAAAGTTCATTGTAAAAGAACAGAAAAAGAGCACAGAAATCATTATGTTCATAGTAGAAACAGAGGAGGGAAACAGAACAAGGGAGAAGATGGCCAAACTAAATAAAATAACATTTTTACAAGCTGCAGAAAAGACCATATGTGTGTGAATGCAAAACCATAGCTGAGTCTCGGGGCAATCAGGAGGGGAGCACACGTGAGCCCCTTCTGAACAACAGCATCCGTGGATCCTGGGAGCTCCAGATGACACACTGTCAGACCCCAAAGTCTATATTTGGGAATAAAACTAACTATGCTACATCACTTCTAAGTTTTTAGCCTAACTTCACATTAACCCAAGGGGAATTTAAAACACAGCATAAACGTGTTTAAATGAAGCTAGAAGAAAGCTTGTTGTCCTGTCTCCTGTTTTAATTAAATATGCTTTATATGAAAAGCATAGCTTACAAATGCAAGCTATGTGGTTTCTCTGGCAGCACTGCAGCTCTAAGTAAACACACTATAGTATTATTTTGTTTGCTTTCTTCCCTAATTAAGTTTTTAAAGTTTCCTCAGCTCTCTGTGGGGCTGCTTCAGTTTTGGCAGCAGTACTGTGGCAAAGGGGACTGGGAAGAAGACTATGCTTTCCCTGTCTCCCTCCCTCTACTGAGTAGAACAATCGCAGATCCGTTGGAAATCCCTTCTCGGTTTTTTAAGAAATATAGATGACAAACTACATGCCACAAGTGAAGCATGAGCCCTATGGGTGATTCTGGTGTGAGAGACCATACCCTCCCACGGGGAGAGAAACCAAGCAGTTGACTGTGCTGATCATGAGATGTGCAGCAGCTGTGAGTGCCCAGACTATGCTGCTTGCTTCAGAGCAGAAATCACAGCTGAGCCATAAAGTTTGAAGGCAAACATGAATTTTGTCATCCTTTAAAGATGTCTGGATTTCTCCTTTTACCTTCCTCAGGGGCTACGGGTTTTCAAGTTCAAGGCTTTGCTATAAAAGTGTTAGCGTTTCACGAATCCAGATCATTACCTCCTGTTTAAAATGAAGCACGCGTAATCCGGCCTCATTCGTCATTGTGGCATAATCAATATCCTATCAGCAAAGCACATTTCCTATCTCAGGCTCTTTCTAGCCCTTTGATAGCTCTCTGAATGCATCCAGTCTGTCTAGGACAGTGTAACATACTGGCCAAGTACTGGAATACTTAACTGGCCTTGCATTATAACACTTGGCATCACCTTTGATGTGAAGTGCTGGATAGGCATCTCTTGTTTGTATGCAGTTTCTGGTGTTGTAATCAAGCAGGAAAACAAATCTGACATGAAACTGTGTAGCTCTGTAACTGTTCATATCTGTTTGTTGTGTTCCCTATTATGAAATTCAGCACTGCGCTGCAGGCTGGGGGGTTTCTGGCTGGTTACTCATCCTGGGTTTATTATTCACTGGATCTGGTAATATTTGGGGTTACATTTCTTGGTAGGCAGGATTTTCCTTTGTGGTTTTGTGATATAACATCAGGTATTGATGGTTGAGATTCAGGATGGAGCTACAGGATACCACATGAAAAAAGGTCGCTTTAACATAAATACTTTGAGGTTCCTTGAATCCGTTTCATCCAACACCATTATCACCGTTCATCAGTTTCTCCCTCTGCCCCTTTCCCAAACCACCTGAAGGCAGGATCAGTAGTGATCAAAGGACACTCTACATTTCTTAGTATTGAAATGATCACATCTGTGAAATATGGTTTTAAATAATGAGTTTATTGCTGTTTGCTTTGTGAAGTATGGCTTTGCACTTCTCCTAAACCAAAACAGAAATTATTTACAAGATGCCACAGGAATAATTTTTCGACTGAAAACCAAGTAAGTTAACGATCACAAACTGCTTGCTGATTTGTGAAAGTGGCATTTTGGGGTTTACTTCTTTGAGATTTGTTTTTACACTGAGATGTTGAATGATGATTTGTTCTTGTATGCCATGGAGCAGTAGAAGCTCCAGGTGCTGTAGAAAGCACAAAGCCTTTCCATCGCAAAAGCAAGCTGTAGGAAAAAAATTAACAACTGTTTCAGTATAGTGTGTTAGCAAATGGACACAGTCTCTTCAAATGAAAAAACTTGAAGACTTTCTACTGATGGGAGATAGCAACTACAAAGTGATGTAGCATCATTTATTATGCTATTTTGTTTTGTTTTTTTTCCCACCGTATATAAACTATAACTTTTATATTAATTAAAAAGGTTTTAAAAGAAGTCTATTTTAAAATCCTTGACAATGGATCTTGAAAGCAAAGTGTTTAGTGGTGCAGCAATGTACTTGTGGGGTTTACGGTGAAAAGAGTATTCTGTAGGACAGCTGATTTTTCTGTGAGCTCTAAAATTCAAATGTCTGCGGCATCATGTTGAGAAATTGGAGAATCCCCTCCAGGCCTGGGGTACCATCTGTATTTCAAATGTCAGACTGTTTAAGAAGCAGATACTCAAAGTTAAGCCCACCTTTAAAAAATAGCCGAGCATTAATATCTGGCAAGTCTTATTGTGTTCAAGGGAACATATTTTTAACTTTTATGCATAAGGGAACATAAGCATACCGTGAGCTGTACTGGAAGGAATCAATACTTTAGAAATTCATCAAAAGAACAAGAATTGTATCCTTTCTGTTGTTCAGCTTTATATATCAAAATTGTACTCTTCAAACCTTCCAGAGGGCTTTGCTGTGACTCATTTACTGTCTTCCTGCACTCTGTTTTCAAAGTTATGCCCTGGGAGCAAAACTTCTCATTTAAGACCTGGATTTCAAAGTGCTTTAAAATCCACAGGCATCTCCAACATGTTTTGAAAATTGTTATACCTCATCAGAGCCAACAGGCAACATTATCCACACAGGTCTGAAGTCAGTTGGTCTAGCAGGTCTTCAGATAACACCCCTTCTTTTCAACCTTCCCAGGAAGGTCTGCATTTAATATGCTCTGAAATCCATTGGGATATGATGATTGTCTTGAAAACTCAGTCATGACAATGATTGCAGGACAGTTCTTGGCATAAATTTGGGGTCATTCCTCTGTCTCTGTGGAACCACTTATAGCAATTTTTGATTCTTGCCTTTTCATTAAGAGCTCAGAAAAATCTGAAGGTATGAATCCCATGAAATATGTGTATATATTGTTCTGATCTTGAGCTCTGTTCTTCAGCTTACCAAATGATGTTACTGAAATTGAGTAAATGGACAGTTTAGAAATACTCTGATTGATTAGGAAAAGAATAAAGCAAAGTCAAAAATGGCTTTTCTGATTCTAGAACACAAATAATTTTCTGCCTGCCAGAAAATGCTTTCTGTTCCTGCTCAGCTATTTTCTGTGTGATACATGTACTGTTGTACACAAAAATGAATAGATACGCCACAGATAGGCCACACCAGTCATGTGTACATATATATGCCTGTACCTATTTTTATATAAATGTATATGCATATACATACGCCCACATGGCCCTCCAAGCACACATATGTATGTGCATACACACACACACACACACACAGGAGTGTACGTAAAACTTCTGCTATTGTAGTGGTCTGAAGTGATGTACCAAAACCATATTTTCCTGGTTTACTTTGTAATCAGATCTTTTAATATGGTAGCAGGTTTTTTTCTTTCTTGTAACTCATCCCACTACCTCCCACAATATAAACTGTACCCTGCACATGTGTTCTTGACAGTGATTTCTTCCCATGCTTACATTTCTAAACGTGCCTTCAGCTCCATTGGGATGTTCTGTGAATACTACATCCCCACTCAACAGATGAGAAACTTGAGAAAGCTAGACAATACTTTGTCATCATGTGATAAGTCACTCATACAAGACCGATGTAAAGTCTATAGTAAAATCTTTCTATAGATATTGTAGAGGCTCTCTTGACAAAGGGAGCATGCAGTTAATGAGATTTAAAGTCTTAATCCTAAAATGAAGTGAAAGATGTTCCCACAGCAGAGCTGCAAATGCCCCTAGCAGCAAGACTTGAAAGACACTGATTGTCTGTGACTGACATTGAATAACACATATACATCTTAAGGCAAGATTAAAACATTCATTAAAGAAGGAAAATAAAACAGCATTACAAAAAAAACCCCTGAAGTTTCCACCTTATACTTCAGTAGTTACAAAATATTCTTCTGGCTCTTTAATGCAGCTTGCTTGCAAATTCTCTATACTGAGTCATTTAGTTTCTATAAGTAACAACCCTGTCCTAGCCTTCTTATTGGCATATACTCCTATGCCACCCACATTGAACTCGAAATCTGGATCCAAGGATTGCTGAGCTGGGAAGACTGTATTTGTATCATTGTGCCAGTAACCACGCATATAACCTCAAAAGAATCAAAGAGAACTAAAGATACACTGAAACATTCAAAAGTCATTTGAACACCACCTACTGGGAGATATTCACAGGTTTAAGGTATTTTATAAGCATCCTATTCCATTCTCTGGTTGGTCTTTTCAGGGTGGAGAGGGACGGGAAAGGGCCAAAGACAGTTGTTTGTGTTTGCTTGTTTATCAAAAAAGAAGTTTTGTATTCCATCCTTGTAACCTCCAGATGGTGGTAAGTCAAATCTCTGCACTGTGCCACACTGCAGGACCAGAGGAGGGCAGCTGAGCATTGCCACAGGTTGAAAAAACACATTTAAAAGGAGATGAGGACTAAAAGCTGCTAAGAATAATTAGCAGCGCTATGCTGTTTACCCATTCCACAGTTTGTCTATTCACTGCCTAGGAATCAGCCCTTCCTCAGTTGGTATCTGTCTCCTTTTTGCCAGCTTGCTAAAGAAAATTAAGAGATTTACCCAGAGCCAGCAAGAGGTCAGAGCAAGACCTCCCTCTCATGGCTTTACCTCTCACCCAGGGAGTTCCCCCATCCAGTTTTGTGTGTCCCAGAGGAGCTCTGTCTTTGGGCTTGACAGAAGACGCTGTAAGGCTGGAAACAAAGTGTTCACCACTTCCGGTGTCTGAAGTAATTGACCTAAAGATGGCACAGTCTTAGTGCTCCTGAAAAGCATATTTTTCCAGGGTGTCTCAAAGTGAGCACCCAAAGGTGAGTAATGCCAGCTCTCTCATGAAATGTGCTCAGATGGGGCCTGCAGCTCTGTGTGTGCAAAGCTCTCTGGTTCATCTCTACACACTTATCTGAAGACTCATCTTTATCCATCCACATATGCAAGCAGACCTCTGTATTGAAAGCAAGCAAACAAAAATTCATGTAAAATGCCCCTCCCCACTCTGTTAACTCGCAATAGCAGAGATCTGGCACACCTGAGGACAAATGTTCTTCCATCTGTGTTTTTAACCAGATGGCTTAATCCTCCCACCATTATTTTCTGAGGCTTTACAAACATTTTTCAAGTATATAACTGCCTCTCTGTATTTCATCATTCTCCCAACTTAGACAAACAGAATGGGTTGATTCGTTTTGGTTTTATCAATTAATTTCTCATCATTTTCTCTCCCTGACTCCCATGCATTATCATAAGGCTGCAATATCTGGGATGCATTGGCTGAGTGGAATATGTTTATGAGTAATAGAGATATACCAAAATCCTTTGTATCCACTGTAAATGATAAGCATAAGAATATCTCCACAAGTCTTCAGTTTGTTAAAAAACCCTCTGTTTACAATTACTATCTTTAGGTCCCAGTTTGATGTCATGGTGTCCCTTTAAACAAATAGCCCAGTCAATGCAATGGTTTTTGAAGCAGCAGTGAAGGCTACCGCTGACTGTTTCTTGCTGGTCGAGAGATTCACCAATTTTGGGGGTTTGGATTAAAAAAAAAAACAACCAAGGCTACACTTTATTAGCTGAACAAATATTTTTCCTTAACAGTTCCTATGTAACCAAGTTCATGGGGAATGTAAGTAAAAGTCAAACGAGGGAAAAGAATAAGTGGGTGAACTCTTGGGAGTGTTTGATTATTACCCAGAATTACTGTGGAACACACCCACAAACACATATACATGTGCACCCACCTGCCAGCATAAAAAGCAGAGGGTTTATATTAGCACTAACAAGGACATGAGTGTCACACTTGCAGTTTTCAGGCTGCATCTCAGTTGGTTATTGCAATAAGAAAATCACTAACATACATGACCACTTGCAGAAGTCATGGATGACATGGTAACATAGCACAACACCCAGGAATCTGCATCTGATTTATTTTTTATTCATTATTAGGTGTCACTGTATTTCAGATGTCACAATAGCTCTGTTTAAAGAACTTACGCATATCAGAAAATATGGAAGACATTTTCTTGTGCTTGATTTTTTCTTCTCACTACAATATAGCCATTCAGAACCCAACCCCAGGATGTCATATCCAAACAAGCAGCTTCACAGATACATGCATGCCTGTTTTGTGAATCAAATGCTGATTCTGATGCTCTGAAATTATTTGAGGAGGGAAAACCAGTCCACAGTTGTTCCATTTCTAGCAAACCTGCAGCCCCTGCAGGTGATGTCTAAATCAAATGTACAGAAGGATGTATCTGCTGCGTATGATCTGGTAAGAACTTACTGTAATACTTTAATCATATTTTTCACAGATTTCTGTTTTGTTTCTATGAGGAAGACCATTTTTAGATCTTTATAATCACAGACTGAACTAATAATACCTTATCTTTTTCTTTTCTTTTCTTTTCTTTTCTTTTCTTTTCTTTTCTTTTCTTTTCTTTTCTTTTCTTTTCTTTTCTTTTCTTTTCTTTTCTTTTCTTTTCTTTTCTTTTCTTTTCTTTTCTTTTCTTTTCTTTTCTTTTCTTTTTTTCTTTTCTTGTTTTACCTTTTCCCCTTACATCTCCTCCCTCTCCCCTTTTCTTTTTCGCCTTGCAAACAGCACTGTGAAAAGCCCATTGTTGAGAAGTGGCATTGTGACATTAGGGTCAAATCCCTATTCCTTTGCTCACATCCCCTCTTCTGCTCTCTAAGGGATGAAATCTAATGGAGAGAGTAACACACAGGTTGTACAGAGCTTTGGACTGATTGCTTATGTTATAAACAGAACATACAAGATGATGCTTCACTTTGAGGACATTCATGACTCCTGCTAAAATCAACACCCAACAGTATTTGAAGTCTCTATGGATTAGGGTAACTGCCTTTAATGCAGAGCTTTTTGTCTTTGCTGCTCTTGCTTCTTTGCATGATATTTGCTCTTTTTGGACACCCTAGATTTTCTTCTCACCACCTAGAAGTCACCAACCCTGGACTGGATCTAGTCCATGCTGTATCCCTCAGTTTTGGATTGATCTTCTTCCGTGAACTGGAGCCAAAGCCTTCCTTTCAGCACAGCATATTCCTCTTCTGGATGCTATGCTGGTGCCATAGCTGTGTAGAATTTCCAACCCAGTGCCACTCGCTGAGTAAATTGGCACAGCCTACCTTGTTTTAGGAAGCAAGTATGATGATTGTTTGAGGTGCTGATTCTGCTGAACTGCATCTTCTTGTTGAGGCAACAGAACTAAAAATTATAGGAGCAGAGCTGATGGAAGACAAGGGATTTCAAAATTATACACTTTGAACATAAGTGTGAGCTGGTAGGAAATTTATTCTCTTTGCTATCGTTAGCATTCACGTTTTCAGAAATAGAAACGTTTTTGATTGCCTTCTTTATTTATTTCTAATAACACTATTTACACGAGAATTACCTTACTGCTGAAGCACTGTGTGTTTGGGGTTGATTAGGTATAATTTTGTGCACAAGAGTTAGAAAGATTGCATCACATTAAGAGAAAACTGCACTAATAGCAGTGTGGTGCAGAAATCAGGACTGTGTCATTTTAGAGCATCAGAAACCCGTGCTTACTTGTATCTCTTTTTCAAGAACAGAGGGGCTGCATTTGTGCGTTTGGGATCTTGCTGGTATATTTCAGCTGGTTACACACAGTTTAAGTTGCTTTAACTCCTTTCCTCTGACAGCCACTACTGCAGACAATAGGCAAGCTTTGCACCATCATAGGATTTGGCCAGTGTTTTGCTTGTTTGGTTGGTTTTCAACTAACAATAAACAAGTGGTACATAAGTAAAATAACTTACATTTTCTGTGTTGCAATTTCCGTTGTATTACTTCAGATATCTGTGGATGGTCTTTTGATTTATCATCTCTCCTCTCAGAAGAATGGCATCCCCTTTCCTCGCAGAGTCAGATTTGTGCTGTTTTCTGCATATAATCCTCCTGCACACTCCTACAGCCATCTGCATTGGCCAGTAGATGTCATTATGTTTCCACCTCAAGAGCACATCAAACATATTCATCTGGCTGTAAATGAATATTCAGTCCTGCAAACAATGCTGTTGACTATTTAGGACTTTTTCTACCCTGCAGCAAAATATTTGTTAAAGATACTTAGCCAGAAAAGAGTGGAAATTAAGTTCCAAGCATTTGATAGTTGTGACTAACTTGGGAGAATACCCTTGGTCTCAGCTAATACAGTGCCAGTGGTGTTATACAAACACAGCTTACTCAACAGGACACAAATCATTGTTAATAAAGTGTTACAAAAGATTCCAACAGGAGAGGACAGAAATCATGTTTCATGGATTAACCAGCTTCTTTAAGTAACAAGCTTGCTTTGCTGTGAGGTAATCTGCTCTTCAATACTCAGAGAGGCAGGACTGAGGATTTATACTTCAGAACTTTTCAGACCTTCAGAGTGTAATGAGAAATGGCTGCAGCCCATTATTTTTCAACTGTTTTATCCTGGACTATGTTAACGGCTTCCTAATTTACATGATACAATAATTTTTGCGATGCAGTTAGAAAGTTCCACTTGAGGTCAATATATGGTAGCAAAAGAGAAGCAAACACTTGGCAGTCATCCCAGAGGTAGGGTTTTCCACAAAATCTGGCATATTTTTTGTTAGCAAAAATTGAAGATACATAATTTTAGGTTTTATTTTTAACCATCATTTCATGAACTTACTGAGTGTAAATGAGCTTTGATATCTAAAAAGCTGCATTCTCAATTACCACTCATTTCCCAAGCAAAAGAAGAAGCACAAGATAGAACAGACAGTGAAGTCAACTTGTGACACCCACACATGTAGGGCCAAACTCCTTGCTGGCAGCAACCAGCAAGGAAGGCTCCACTGGCTCTAAAAACACAGGAGACCCTTGACAGGTTCATCAGAGAACTGGCCTTTTGCAATGTGTTTTGCGTCCCAGGGGCCAGCCACAAAACTAAGTGAAGTCAATGGAAATCTTTTGCTTGCTGGCAACGGGCTGAGGATGAAGCCATGAATCAGGTTTTCTGGAGGCTGGACACAGCACATCTGTGTTGGGGTGAGGCAGCTGAAAGGCACAGGCTTGGATTTGAAAGGACAAGCTCCACCTCATGAGTTTCTCTCTGCTCAAGCTTAACTAGCTCAGGCATAACCTGAGATGATGCTGTGATAAATTACATTCTTCACTTGCAATACTTATGGGAGCTATGAGGAAAGTGGCTCACCCTCTTGCTTGCTCAAAGGAACACTAAAGCCCCTTTCTGGCCTGGGAGACTTTAACACAGTGAGGAATTACAGAATGGTTTGGTTTGGAAGCAACCTTTAAAGATCATCACCTCTGACCCCCTCCTAATGGCAGAGGGACATCTTTCACTGGATCAAGTTGCTCAAAGCCCTGTCCAACCTGACTTGGAACACCACCAGGGATGGGGCAACCACAACTATGGATAGGAACTGTGACTGTTTCTGAGTTCAGATATGAGGCATATGCTGTAGGTAGAGAGACCTTGTAACTGAAGACCCCTTTAGCTGTCTAGACCACCAAACCTTTCTACCAGATGAGCAGAAGGAGGCCCACTGGGGGGCCATAGGTACTGCAGCAGCTTCCTCTGGACTCTGAGATGCATGGGGCATGTTTAAGGATCACAGCAGCATCACATGCTGTTTTATAGATAAACTCACTTGCAAATACAGGGTCTATCCACAGTGAAGAACTTCTCTTTGATAATAGTCCAATGTCATCTCTTATTTAGAAAAAAAAAAAAAAAGTGTGACAAAATATAAGCCTAACACTATTAATGAGTCCAGGTACAGGTGACATACCCATTTTCCCCAGACAGCTCCACAGTCGTGTCATACATCCCATTCCAAACAGAGAAAAACTGCGCTACTCAACTGGGGCTGGACTTGAGATCCCAGTGCTATACTTCCAGACTTTCACATTTACCTGGGATTTCTCATCAGAATAAGATGATTTAGAATCACCCTCAGGTAACTTTTTTGATCTACTCTTACCCTTAATGTGACAATCAGCTGAGCCATAAATAGAAAATAAGAAACATGTAGATGCTGTCTCAAAAAGCTGTATTCCCAGCTCAGTGCTTCTCACTCCTGCTCCCTGTCCTATGCAGCCAGGGCTTACTGGCACCTTCAGCTAGCTAAAAGCACATCGGGAACTTTTCTACTTTCAGGTATTCACTCTTTTCAGACAACCTACTTCATTACAGTGTGACGCTGTCATAATAGACACAAAATGTAAAAAAGAGAATAGAGTCCTGTTTTCCTATCTGCCTGAGGACATCCACACACAGGTTAAGACAGTGGCGTGTATGCTGGTAGGATAGATGTGAGAGTGCAAAGAGCTGACTCTAGTCTGGACTCCAGCAAGTCTCCTCTGTCTCATTTTTCTGTCTCAAACAGGGGAGGTAATGCTATTCATTATCTCGTTTCACCTGAGGAAAAATGTTATCAAGGTTAGTAAGGCACTTACATACTAGAGACTAGAAAATTCCCACGCCTGCAAAAGATCATAAAGAAATTACTGACTCTACTTGTACTAAATGCAGTAGCAAAGGGAGAGGATCACTAATTTAAAATGACTGGAAAAATAATGACCTATCTCACTCCTTAAGCATGCCTTGGATATCCTTGCCAATACAAATGTTCCAATTTAAAAAAAAAAACCAAAAAAACAATGTAATGGTTGATGATGTAAGTAGAACCTGTGATAGAACACGCTTCCATAAGGGAGGTGAATTAAGACTTTTTTAATACTATACATTTTCGTAAATCCAAGGTTTGTTGTATTTGGAGCTGATACTACCTTAATATTCTTTCATTTTTAATGCAATTGTGCATGAGCTTGAGTATCTATCCTTGCTTAGAGCAGATCTGAACATGGGAACAGTCATGTGCAGGTGGAGGTTTTTCAGCAGGGTTCAAGGAACCAAAGCTGCCCTCAGCAGAGGCCAAGGAGACCTATAATCCTGGGGTGGCCACACTGCTGGCCTGTGTGGAAGTCACTGCAAGAGCATGTCTGCTGGAATCAATTCCCCCTCATCACAGAGGCTTGAGAGGCACCTGGCTTAGACTTGTCACCTGGGATTCCTCTGCACACCACGGAGGCAGCTCACTCACTGGACACCCCAGCCTGCGCAGTTCTATGTCTATAAGACACAGAACTGAGAGGCGTAAAGAGATGGATTGGGAGGTTTGGGATTTTTTGTTTTGTTTCATTTTCTATCACGGTATTTTTCTCTAGTTGCCATCCTTTATCTCCCTGGGTGAAACTAGATTCTCCTAATTTTAACTGCCTAAAAGTTAGGCAGGGAGGATAATTCACCTTTCCAGACTCCTTTTGCAGTTGGGACTACCATGTCCCAACAAAATCTCATCATGTCTTAAGAGGGGTCTAGCACTGATGGATCAAAATGCCTTTGATCCCTTCTGCTGCCTGTGATGAGAGCTGAGGTACCTGGGTGCCTCACTGCCCACCTCAGGCATTTGACTTCTGAGGGGATGAAGACAACAGACTGACTTCTGACTACTGGTGAGTGCTGTGCCCACCTTTGTTAGCCTTGATGGCAGGCTGTGCACTCACCAAGCTCTGCTTTCTCCAGACTTGGGACAGATTTACCTATATCTTACATCTCTTGACTATCTTTAAAAGAAGAATAAAAATCAAACTTTGCAACAGCTGTAAATTTAAGCAGGAAAATCTGATCATGTTCATGCATAATAATTACTCTTCTGCAGGGTTATTTTGCATTCTAACTGTTCTTAGTATAGTATCATCACCAAACTCTTGGTGTGCTTAGTGTAGAAAGTCAGTTGAGATGCTATAATGATGTCGAAATGAAATGCTGTCAGCGCAAATCCATAAAATGACATAGCAGTGTCAGAAATGAAAGGGAATAATATCAGAGTGTATTCCAGCACCACTCAAAAATTTGTGAGAGGAAAGTGTGCCACAATTTGGGGACAATGTTTGTTATGACAGAAATGCTCAAACTCCTTAAAAGGGAAACTCTGTTTGCCAGCTGCATCACTTTTTAATCCAACCTACACTTTTTAATCCCATACTTTTAAATACCTATCTGTGAGCAGAATGGTGCTTTGTGTTGCAGTAGTCGCAACTCCGGGTTTCTTCTGAAACAGGCTAGGAAGGTTCCTTGCATTGTTTCCTTAAATAAATAGGCATTTCTCTTGAGAGAAGGAAAAACAATACACTTCTCATCCAGTTATCCTCCTTAAGGAAACCCACATCCCTGTGTCTGTAAAACCATCCTTGAGGAAGGACTCTCTAGGCATCACAGGTAGGACAAATCCATCCCTGTTTCTATTTTTTCTATTTTGTCATGGTTTCAAGTGCATAGAAATTCCCACACCTTTGAGGATGGGACTGTATTTTGCAGCTGTTTAGCTCCCTACCACATAACATCATGCTCAGGAACAAAAGTTGAAGGACAAGAAGGTGGGGTAGGGAGCTGGCTTCCAAGTTGGCCTATGTTCAGCAACAGGCTGGGTATTGGTCTGCCTGTGGGAGGTGGTGAGTGTTTGCCTTTGCCCTCCTTGTTTATTTTATCTTTCATTTGACTTTCAAACTGCCTTTTTCTTGACCCAGGAGTTTTCTTGGTTTTGTTCTTCCTATTTCTCACACTATCCCCCTTTTTTATGTTTCCAAAAGTCCTCTTTAAAGCCAAATGCTGTGGAGGACGTAACAAAGTGCAAAATAGCACGCTGCATGGGCAAGCAGCTGACCTTATCTGCTGCAGCACATAGGCACAAACTTCATCTGGTGTTCCTATTGGAGCTCCTATTCCTGCGTCATCCAACAACTAAGCCAGAGCACATCACAGTAAGCTGAGAATTTGCAAAGGCTCGGCCCTGACCTGACAGCTTCTGGGGAAGCCTGTGGCAAACCTCCTCTGGCACCACTGGAAGCAGCCTGACTCCAAAACACTTTTGACTTGATTTGCTGATGGTAATGAATTTGCCATGACCTTTACTACGACGTCTGAAGCTTAATTACCTTCATTATTAAAAAGGAGTGGTAATGCTTCTGTTTGGAGCACTCTGATTTCAGCTTCTCCTGGGGCCATGCTATGCTTCTCCCTGTGTTTGAACACCTGTTCATGGTGCTTGGAATGGTGGCCATGACAGGGGATGTTCTGGTTACCTACAAGTTTGAAGAGTCCAACATTAAACTTCTGGCGTATGCACACACAGGAAAAAAAAAAAAAAAAAAAAGCTTTATCTGCCAGTTCTTAGTAGATCTCCTAGATGCCATGCAGTTACAGACTGTATTGCAGATGGTCTGGAAAGTACTCCTGACAAGTCAAATTAATACAGCTTGCAGTGCTTCTATTAGCATCTACTTGTATCCTAAATACTTGAGTTTGACAGTACTCTTGGCAGAAGCAATATGTCTTGGTTTGGGGTAAAATAGAGCTGGTTCTGCTCAATGATTTTACCTTTTAGCTAAAGCTCTTCTAATTAACTGTTCTGTCTGAAGTTAGCAGCATTTTGGTAAACTGTTTGGTTTTAACAGTGATAA
>NW_008608190.1:0-234 GCF_000691845.1 Merops nubicus
CCCACCCAGGCTGCTGGGAAGCTGGATGCTCAGGGACCTGGCCGTGGCTTTGGCTTCCATCAGCCCGTAGAGGTTGTGGAGGTTGTAGTGCACTGAGGTTTTCTGCTCCGCCGAGGCACAGACCGTCTTCGCAGAGAGGGAATTGCCCAGCACGGCTGCCAGGAGAGAGAGACCCCATTGGCACGCTGTGGTGGGGGCAAGCAGGGGATGTGGGACCCCTCCATGCTTGCGGTA
>NW_008608190.1:264-1424 GCF_000691845.1 Merops nubicus
GCCAACCCAGCGCCACAAGTTCATGCAGATGGTCCCATCCTGCACCTGACCCGGCCCGGACAAGGGCACAAGGCTTGGGCATGGATACCACCGCACGCCCACGGGGATGGAGATGTCAGGGTGTCAAACAGAGACACGATGCCTCTTGGAAATGGTTTTCCCCAATACACTTGGTTGCTGCCACCTCAGAGCATGTGGTACCAACCAGCAGATCCTTGTATTTCCTCTCCCTCCTTACCCGGCATGTAGGGCGGGCTGTCGAGCTCTCCCGGGGGACAGCCGTCTTGAGAGCCATCCATGAAGTTGGAGGGCTCATTCATGTCCTAGGCAAAGAAAACAGCAGAGCCATTTCGAGGGGAAGGTTTGGGGATTAAGGGATAGACCTGGAGAAGCTGCATTTGAGGGACAGACGGTCCTGCCAGGACACACACCGGGCACCAGCCGAGCTGCTGGCAGCGAGTGACCCATGGGCAAGGAGGGACTTACAATCCAGAGACCATCAAAGGGCACGTGGGCATAGAAGCGCTGCAGGTTCTCCAGCCACCACTGGTGCGTGTCTGGGTTGGAGAAGTCTGCGAAGGCAGTAGAGCCAGGCCAGACCTGTGGGGACACCACAAAACCACAGGTTCAGTGAGTAGGTGATTTGTGTGGGCCCATTTTTGCCCGTGTTTTCAGGCTACATCAAAAGCCTGCTCCTCGTAGATGGCAAGGCAGAGCCGGTGGAAGCAGACAGCTGGGGAGGACAAACTGGGAGGGAACCACTGCAGAGCAGATCCAGAGAAGCGTTTCCATCGCAGGCAACCTCCTCTCACCCCAGAAAAGGGAAGGGAAAGAAATCAGATGACCGGCCTTGGGCAGCACGGCCAACTCCGTTACGCTCATATGACTTCCACAGGCTCCCTGGCCGGGGCAGGGGCTGGCTCCTGGCAGCGGTGGGGACACCAGAAGGTGACACACGAGGCTGAGTGCTGAGCCAGGCTCTGGAGTCATCCCAGAGAGGTTCCTGGGCGGCTTGGCTTTCCCTCCAGTGTGAGGGATGACATCCCAATCCTGCTACTGCACAACCTGTGGGGCTGGGGTTTCCCCCTGGAGCTCCTCACCTGCCCGATGAGTGGCTGCCCTTGGGTGGTGGTGACGAACAAACCCCCGCTCACAGACAC
>NW_008608190.1:1455-3475 GCF_000691845.1 Merops nubicus
CAAGCCCCGTCTGAAGGCTTCATCAAAAGGCCAGTAGGAACCATGAGGGTTGGTGCTGCTGATGCCGGGATCCTGGAGACAGAGTGGAGGGTTAGTGCTGTTCCTGGCAGGCTGTGGCCCCTTCCCCCTGCCAGGCTGGTGTGATTCAGAGAAGAGAACAACCCAGATGGGGTCAGCCAGAGCCCACACATGGCGGCTGTTTCCCCCAAGGGGAACAGAAACTTGCCTCAACACTTCCAGGCATGTTTTCTAAAATGCCACTTCTGCAAGTCCCTGGGACTGGTTAGGGCATTTTGGGGAGGGGGGACAAATACAAGAAATCTTGCACTTATGCAAGAAATGTCAGGTCATGGACGGGCTTGGCTACAACAGGCAGTTCAACAGGGAGGGAACCCAAGTGTTCCCTCTGCAGGAACCCAGCCAGTCCCCATGTCCCCAGCAAGCAGAACCTGCACACCCTTTCCTGGGGGACGGACGGAAGAAGGGAGACCACAGCTGGGTCATGAGATCCCAGCCCTCGTGGGGATGTGGGGGCACCAGAGCTGAGCACCCACGAGTTAAACAGCCTGACCCACAGTTCCTCCATTCTTTCACCCATGGGGAACAGGGAAATCCTCATACTCCTGCAGCAGACAGGAGCACAGCACGAGAACCTGGCCCATGTCTCCATGGTCCCTGCAACAGGGGGATTTCCAGTGGCCGTTGACAGCTGCCTGCCCAGCGCTGGGGACTGGACTCAAATAAAAATCCCCAGGGCCGGGGACCATCAGCTGGGACCATGAGGATCCCTTACGCCTGTCTCACATCCCAGCTCTGCAGCAAGGAGCACAGGGGGAGAGGAGAGGAAGTACCAAGATCATAACGTAGCGCTGCCCGTGTTTGTGGAGATCTTCCACCAGCGAGGGGAGGGAGGCAAATCTCTGGGGATCGAAGGTGAAGTCCCGGTACCCATCCATGTAGTCGATGTCATTCCACTGTGCATCCTGCGGGACAGGGGCTCAGGGATGGGAGATGGAGCATGGACACCCCCCCCCCCAAAAGGCCTGAGGGGTCACCTGGGGGATCTGGTAGTTCCTCATGGCTCTCACAGTCTGCCAGGTTGCGTTGCTGGACCCGTAGCCCCAGCGGCAGAGGTGGAAGCCGAGTGCCCAGAGGGGTGGCATGGCTGGGAAACCTGCAGCAGGAGAGCAGGAGCACAGACGGGGTGTCCTGAGACGACAGCAGCATCTCCAAACGACCCAGGAGGGAACAGGAGGGGTGGGAAGGAGGTGATCACTGACCCCTGGATGTGCTCGTAGGGCTGGGGATGGGATGGCTGGGAACCACTGATTCCTCCCCAGCTGGTAGGGCTGAGGATGGCGGTGAAGTTTGGACAGGGGGGTGCATGAGACAGAGATGGGGCCATAGGGAAGGTGCCCGCAGATGGTCATGCTGGGGTGTGGGCACTCACCTATCACCTGCTGGTACTGCTGGATGACCATGTTGGGATCAGGCCCCAGGAAGATGTAAAAATCCAGCACCCCTCCAATGGTCCTCCAGGTCAGGCCTGGAGCGGGCTGCAGGGCCACCTCTTGGGGGAGGTGGGGAAAGAGAAAAAGACATTTGGGGAGCAAGCCCAGTCCCTGACCCCAGTCAGGGACCAGGCAGCAGCACAGGCAACACTCAGCCTTCGGCAAGGGAACAGAGAAGTCTCTGCCTTGAGCTCAGTGGATGCTAAACAGGCATCGGGGTGCTTAAATCATCACAGCCCAGGGAGATCACTGGTTTACGTGGGGAGGGAGCTTGTCATCTGACAAATTTGCTTTTTAATCCCAAAGTTGCGCTGCTCTCCCAGCTCCCACTTAAAGACCAAGCACGCGCAGGGCTTTCCTTCATGTTCTCCCCTAAAACTCTCCCCCAAGTGAGTCAGGAGCTGCTTGTACAAGCAGCCGTGTGGGAGGAAAGGCTTTCCTGGCGAGGGCATTTCACAGGAGCATGCCCCTGAACCTCGGCTCAGGGGGTCGCACCTCCCGCGAGGTCC
>NW_008608191.1:0-204 GCF_000691845.1 Merops nubicus
TATATATATAACTTCCCTTCTGTCTTCCCACCCTCCAGACTCTCTTCCCCAGTGAAGAAAGGCTGGACAGCAGTATTGGGACCCTGTTTTGTCATTCCTGAGTTGGCCAGGAGGGCCCTTGGGGGAAGACCACCCCTGTCCCCCCAGGGACATCTCCCCTCTGCATTCTCAGTGGGATGGAGAGGCTGGGCCAAGCCCTGGCCC
>NW_008608191.1:439-4161 GCF_000691845.1 Merops nubicus
GCTCCCAAGGGCTCCAGTGGGGCTGGATTTGCATCTGCTCGTTTCTTATGATTAGTTAATGAATTGGAGCCCAAATCTGATCATTTGTCAGCTCAGCTTTAATTGCCTGCCTAGCCTGGCAGAAACCTCAGAGTGCTTCAGCAAGTAACCTGCCCCCAGAGCTTGAACTACAGTCCTGTTTCCTGATAAATTACATGCAGAGGCAGCAGAGGGAAGAAAATGGAGCGTTCACTACTGCTCGTTTCTTATGATTAGTTAATGAATTGGAGCCCAAATCTGATCATTTGTCAGCTCAGCTTTAATTGCCTGCCTAGCCTGGCAGAAACCTCAGAGTGCTTCAGCAAGTAACCTGCCCCCAGAGCTTGAACTACAGTCCTGTTTCCTGATAAATTACATGCAGAGGCAGCAGAGGGAAGAAAATGGAGCGTTCACTAATTCTCTCTGCACCCTCCACGTGGAGCCTGTCTCCCTGACCCAGGCAGGTGCAGCTCACCTCAGAGCCAGAGGAGCCTCCCATCCCAGCCCATTTGAGAGCCAGAGCACTGGGCCCAGAGGGGACTCTCCCACCGCTTGCCACGAGGAAGGTCCCAGTGATGACGTTCAGTCTCCAGAGGGAATTCCACAAGGCTATTTCAGATGGGAATTGGCTGGCAGACTGCTCTCCTGAGAACCTCAGAACCATTGCCAGGCTGGGGTCCACAAAAAGTCCCCTGGGATCAGTCCCTGCTCTGCTGTAGAGAAGATCTAATAATCGGTTGGTCAGAAAATGTGAGTCACCCAAGAGGATGCTGTGGTCACACAAAGCATTTAGCATCACATCTGGTCAGGTGCCACCAGGAACAGCACTGCCTGCAGCAAGGGATGGCCACGCTGGAGGATTCATGGCTGGATTCCAGCATGGGCAGCCCCAGACACCCACGGAGGAGGAGGAGGAGTGCCAGGGATAGCTCAGTAACCATGAGAAAGACTCTGCTTGACTCTGATTTCTACTTGTCTTTCAGTCATCAAGCCTTCGACAGTCACTCTCAAGCTTTTCTACAGCCACAACAGCTCCTCTTTTCACATGGGAAGCAAGGAACCTGGGGCTTTATTACAAACAAAAGAAAAGTCAGTCCCAATGAGCTAGTGGAAGACCACAGCAGACACTTGCTGCTGTCACTCTCCCAAGGGCCCTGCTCTCCCCTTGGTAAAGGTCCATTTTCTAGAACTAACATTAGAAAAACAGTTCTAGGGCTGTAGTGAATTCACGTTTCTAATCCACACTATATTCTTAGTCACCAGGTGTTTTAGAGAACACTCATTTCCAAGTGCTTGATTTCCTGACTTCATCTGTTCAGTTTGTCATAAGCCACCAAAGCAAACCAAGAACTGTTAGAACACCAAGCATCTCCTCCAGATCCAGAAAACCCAATACATTAGCTGAGAACAGAAAAGCGTGAGGCCACAGACAGCCTTTCCTGAGGAGCCCCCAGCCCTGCAGCTCCTCCAGCCCTCAGCCAGCCCAGGCTGGGCCCATCACCTCCTCACTCAGTCCCTCCTCCGTCCCTAGCCCTGGGAAAGAGGAATGCACACACTGACCCCCAGACATCTGAGTGGGAAGCACCAGAGCAGCCCAGGAACGTGTAAGTTCATGTGTACATTTATTGTTATTTTAGGAGGTTTATTCACTGCCCAATAGTTATTGCAGGTCATTTGTGCAGCTCCATGTTTTAAGTGTAATAATAGTTATAGACTTTAAGTTTTTTTGGTTTTTTTGGCTTAAGTTTCAGTATCTCCCCCATTTAAAAAGTAACATTTCAAACTATTCATAAAATGAGGGTTTAGCAGCCAAGCCTGCCTGGGTGAGGCGACAGGGACTTACCCAGAGCCCGGTGGGAGCTGGCACAAGCTGATCACTTTGTACCTGTTTCAGTGGGAAGGGATCCAAAACCACTCTGTGGGCTGGCACAGGAGACACCCAGTGGTGTGCGGGCTGGTGAAGCCTATATGTGTAATAAAAGTGGAAAAAAAGACCTATTTATACCAAAGTTCCAACTGAAATAAATTCCCGAGGCAGTAGGGGATTAGCAGGAGGTCGTTCACCTTGATCCCCTGTGGGACAGAGCAGGGAATTGTGTTGTCTTTCTGCACTGAGCTCAGGACACACGTTAATGAAATGTTACAGCCATGCTACTATAAATGAGAAAAGAGAAATTACTGTTTTTCCATGTATATGCTTAGAAATGGTAGGATACATAATCTCCTTGCATTCGGTGGCGGGTAGGTAGGAGGAACAAATAAAACACATGCATTTAGTTTATTGTTCAGAGACACTTGTACAAATACCAGTGATGCTTAATATTTTTTCCACGATGTGAAGTTCATTTTTTAAAAAGTTTTTTTCAAGCTGAGATACTATTAGGGAGAAGAGAGAAGTCAATAAACAAAAAGATCCTAGTTTTCTGGTTTGTATTCATCTTCGAGATATTTATTTTGTATTTCTGTAACTGAAAAATAACGGTTCAAAAACACTTTAAGTTTTCAGAAGTTCATTCACCCAAGCTGGCAGTGCTGCTGTCCAGCTCTGTACCCTAGTGAGGTGGAGTGGAGGCAGGTGGATCTCCTGGCAGCACCAGGGGCAGAGGGGTCACAGCACGTGTGCCCAGGACTGTGCCCAGTGACCCCAGCCCGGGCAGCTGCGCCGGTACCATTAAAACTTTTTGCATGAAAAAAAACAGGACTGTTTATTTTCACTTTCTTTGGGGTTGCTGTTTCACCAGACAGAACAAGCACCAAGGAGGAGGCAGGTTACCTGGGGCTGAGGTTGGGCACCAGGGCTCTGCTCTCCAGCTCACCAGCCAGGTTCCAGCAGCTCTGAGCTCGAGCTCCTGCTTCCCTTTTTGATGCTCTTTGTCCCTAGCAGGAACCTAGAAGCAAATATAACAACAATATTTAACACTGTTTGGTTTTTATTTCTATCTTTTGGTTTTTTGGGTGTTTTGTTTGTTTGTTTTTGGGTTTTGGGGTTTTTTTTGAGGTGCTTTGAAACCTCTGACCAAGAGGAGAGCACAGTGCTCTAGAGTCACAGAATTGTTTAGGCTGGAGAAGACCTTTAAGATCAAGTCCAACCATTAACATCTACCAAGTCCACTGCTAAACTATGCCCCTAAAACCCACGTACCTAAAAAAGTCACTGCTAAAGGCAGTCCCCTTTGCTCCATTTTAGGTGGTTAAAGCGAGTCCCTGGAGGCAGGGACAGCCAGGGCTCCGGGACAGGACCCTGCTGCTGCTGCCATCCCCTTGTGCCAATGCTCCGTGGCACTGCCCCTCTGCTGCAGAACGAGCAGGTCACAGCTGCTCTGTGAGCAACAAATAAATCTGCATTAATGTTCCGACCACAGGGGCCAGCTGAAGATGGCATCTCCAAAGCCACTGCTGTAAGGCTCTGTGCCACAACAGTCTGGCAGAGGCTGTGGGTTACAGGGCATTATACCCAGCTGTAACTTACCAGGGTTATTGCACATTCATACCCAGGTTTGACTCACTGAGGGGGACGAGAAGCAGCAGAGAGGCTGCTGTAAAACACTCAACGTGTTTTATTTTTAACAGCCAGGCACTCTGCATGGTGGGTGTGGAGGGAGAAGCACTGGAGGGGTGGAAAGACTCGTGACTCAGGCTGGCTTGCCGGGAGCTTTTCTAACTAGGCCACCCTCGGCTAAGCAGCGGCGCTCCCGCAGGGCCTG